>NW_007726464.1:680839-695230 GCF_000696425.1 Galeopterus variegatus
GCCCGTGGACGGCCCAGGGCCAGCGGGCAGATGCTGGGTTTGCCCGAGAGGCGGGCCCGGCCTGAGCATCTCCGCAGAGGGCGCCCTTTGTGCCTGCTCCAGCTCGAGCCCCACGGCGAGGTGGGCGCCCCTGCCAGCCCAGAGCTCGCCCTCAGTGCCGGCCCTGGTCACTTGGAAGGAGCTGGGGAGGACACTGCGCCCTTTGTCAACTCCTTCACTGTGTTCCTGCCGTCTCTGCTACCCGTGGCAGAAGCGCCTGGTCCCTAGGCTGGGAGATGAGTTAGGTGGCTGCCCCAGGCAGGAGAGCCAGACGACTTCCAGCCCCTTGCGACCACCACCACCCCATGACACGGTCGGTGTGGTGAATTCAGCCACTCCCAGGTGGCTGATCCATCCAGCCCTCTGCCAAAGCACAGTGCCTCAGCTGTAAAATTCACTAAGAACCGTCCTTTTTATTTTTTGTCTTTTGTCATTTCTAGAAGTCAGGCCCCAGGCTCTTGTATTTCTGTTCTAGGTGATCGTGACTTTCTAGAGTTCACCACCTTTAAGACTGAGGGCAGTGGCAGAAGGCTGGTCTGGAGGAGGGCTGCCAGCTGCCTGCAGTCTCTGAGAGTAGGGAAAACCAAGGCCCGGCCCGGCCTTGCCATTGAAGCATCTTGTCAAGTAAGCCTCACCCATGGAGGAGGGTCGGCCCTCGCCTGTGTAATTTCAGGATTTGAACATCTCATTGTGTCCTGTGCTGAACCGCAGGCGGGAATCCTAGGGCTGGTTTCCTCTTCTCCCTCCCCAGATCAGAGCACCAAATACTGACCTAATTATAGGTCCTTTGTATTAAAAACTTGAGTGTTTTCCAAGGACTGAGAGGACAGTCAGCACTTTGGTAGAGACAGGTCACCTGGGTGTCACATGGTGAGGCTACAAGGCAGTAAGAGTCACTTGACCTGCATCTCTCGTAACTGCTGGACAGAAGCCAGCTGGTCCGAGAGAAACTAAGTAACCTGCTTCTCAGCTGTTCAAGTCAAAATCTTTGCAGCCCATCATTCAAGCAGTGGCTCAGGTGCTGCAGGGACCCACAGAGAGAGGGGCCACCGTTCCTCCCCTCCCAGCATCCCGCCTGATGCTGTGTCAGAGACCTGGTGGTCCTTAGTGGCTGATAGGCAGCATATATGCAGGAGTTCTTGGGTACTTGCAGAGACCAAGACTGGACCTTCCTTTGCCTGAACCTCTTCTCTTTTCCCCCTTCTTTTAAAAAATATGGAATACAATATGTTTTAAATAATAAACAGAACCTGGTGCAGCTCCTGTAGAAAAGATGGGTTTCCTAACAGTTCCTTGAGTTGGGAGATCTTCCTGTTCCCTCTCATCAGGGACTCTCCAGGAGGGTTTTCTATGATGCTTAGGAAAGGCCTCCTTCTAGGGAAGTCTGTGTCCCCTTCTGGCCACGAAAAAGGGATGAATCTTTCCTCTTCTCTGTTAAATATGATCCACCCACTTCTTAAAAGAAAAAAGGAAAAAAATTACCTGTATCCAAGCTAGAAAGGGAGTTTTGGCAATTTATTCCCTGGAATTCTCCTTTGGAAGTTAGCACTTAGACTTCACTAGTCTAAGGGAGTTGGTAAAACCTGTCTAACAGGTTCATTTATTGACCTAGATCCTCCCAGACTATATACTTAATGACTTGGCTAAGGACTCTCTGATGTATTTATTTGGAGTATTAGTCTATTGTTGCTGAAGGATCTGTGGGAAATCTTGTCTTCAGGCATAGACTACGCAATCATCCAGATTTTAACCCTTTCAGACTGCTGTAAATCAGTCCTCTTCTTCAAACCTTCTGGTTTTGGAAAGTGTTTTAAAATGTGACAACACAAAAAGTATACATCTCTATCCTATAAAGAGGTTTTAGGAGTTGATTTTTTTTAAAAACCCACAAATATCCTGAAAAAATGGACAAAGGACACATTCAGACAAAACAGTAAAAGCAGTTGGTAAAAAAAGTTTAGCCCCATTAATACTCAAAAGAGTACAAATTATAACAACATTAAATTAGAAGAAAAAATAGTAGGGTAGAGTACTAATGTGGTACATGTTGTGAAACTGGTGTTTTCTTACATTATTATTGGCAGTGTAAATTGAAATAATTCTTATAGAAAGTATTTGGTTTATACCCCTTGATCCAGTAATCCTATTTACTGGGACTTAGTCTAAGGAGATAATCCAAAATATGTACAAAGCTGCGTGTGCAAAGGAGTTTGGGAGGCACTGTTATGGGGAGCATTTGGAAGCAACCTCAATGTCCAACAACAGGGGAACAGTAAATTATAGGTTACCTTCCCTTCCGAAGTGTTATGCAGCTGTTAAATACTGGGTATGAACTCTGTAACTCATGTTTTTTAGGTGGCATGATACCAGATTAAGTGAAAAAAGATATCTCAAAAACTGATTTACACCAAGGGCCAGGGTTCAATCTCAGTACCGACCAGCTGCCAAGAAAATATATTTTTTAATTTAATAAATAAAACAGGTTACAGCCATGTAAAAACAGGAGGTTAGAGAGAATCCTGCGCCTGCACAGGTTTCCAGGAAAGCGTCTGCGTGGCCCATCCTAACACCGGTTCCGTTTCAGAGAGACATTTTTCCTCCTCATTGAAGGAGGAAAGCTTAGACTTCATCCTCTGGGAAACTGTATTTTGTCATGAGCTGCGTCTGGCTCCTGGCGTTTTGCAAAGCGCTGTCCCATTCATAGCTCACTGATCACCACTAACCCAGCAGATGGGCAAGGATCCCCCTCCACTCAGCACACCAGATGGCCCAAGGCCACATAGCTAATAAGTGGGAGACTCAGGGTTAGAACCTAGACCTGACACTCCAAGGTCAGTGCCCTTTTATGATTCTGTCTTGTCCCTTGGCCTTGACCATTTTTTAAAATTGAGATATGATTTTGACAATAACTTATTTTTAGCTTTCCAGATTTCCCAGAGATTAACATTTTATCTTGTTAGCTTTATCCACTTCCATTATTTTTTCTGAAACCATTTAAGAGTGAGTGACAGGCATGATGCCCTCTAACCCCTAACTACTTCAGTGCGCATTTCCAGGAGACAAGCACAGTCTCTTACAGAACCCCTTACCAAAAGCAATACTTGCCAAAAGCAGGAAGTGAACCCTGAACAACACTGTTGCCTGGTGTTGGTGGACTGTGCTGAGATTTTGTCTGTCGTCTGACTGTGCCCCTGATAGCAAAGGAAAGTCCTGGCTTATAGGTCAACTTCATTTTCATGTCTCTGTTCTCCTTCAACTGGAGCAGTTCTCCCATCTGTCTTGGTGTTTCGTGACATTGACATTTTTTGAGAAGACAGGCCCGTTATTTGTAGAATGACCCTGAATTTGGGTTTGTCCAGTGCTTCCTCATGAGTGGTTTCAGGTTCTGCACTTTTGGCTGGACCATCCCAGCAAGCATGTTCTTCGCGTTGCTTCCTACCAGTTGGCTGGTGACGGATTTGTTGCCTTACTGGTGGTGGTAACTGATCACCAGGTTCAGGAGATATCTGCCAGGTTCCTCCACTGCAAAGTTACTGTTTTTCCTTTTGTAATTAATGAATATCTTGTTGAGAGACATCTGTAAGTATCCTGTTGCTCCTCAAGCTTTCAACCAAGGGTTTAGCATCCATGGACTCTGACAGTATTTTGCAGTGAATCTTTTGGTGGTGGTTGCTTTTCCAATGTTGGGTGAGAACAGTGTTCAAGGGAAAGCCCTGTATTTAAGAAATCGCTTTCTACTGTATCTTAGCTATTGAGACAGCATCAGACAGATGCCCCATGTTTCGTATCTTACGTTCATATGGCTATGCATCTCTGGGGGTGAGTTAAACTGCCCCCTGCCATTGGAACCCCTGTTGTCCCATAAACATGGGGGGAGGCTAAGGACTGGGAGTGGCTCATCTCGCTGGGTCAAAGGAAGGGTCCTGGCCGAGTTGGCCCACCTTGAGATGGGAGTGGTATGGGGATGACCCCGGTGGGGACAGGCTCTGTGCCTCTCACCCATGTGCTCACCCACCCTTTGGAGTTTGCTTGAGGTTGTGGAGGAAAACAGAGTCTATGGCACTCCAAGTTCACCATAAAGACCCTGCTCCGGGGGCCGTGGGAAGTCCCTGTGCAGCAAAAAGGGGAATCGTGAGCCCTGAGAGGGAAGGTCCCCGAGTTCTCTAATTTGATACCAGCTCATGGTGGGGCTGAGGTGACGAGGCCACGGGCAGGGCCAGGTTGTCTCTGAAGGGCCCCCCAAGCAGGTGGTACCTGAATGAGGATGGACGTAGCGGCCTTGTGAACAGCACCCCACGTTGGTCAGTGCTCCGAATAACGGTTGAACTGGTTATTGTTTGCTCCCCCCAAAAAAGTTTTCAGAGGTCACTGTTGTGCAGCAAGGTCACAGCACTGAGTTCATGTGTGCGGCGGAAGCCTAGGGCAGGCAGTCGGGAGAGCAGAGGCTGCCCCTTGACCCTTGGCCAAGAACCCATCCTTACCCCTGGCTAAGGCAGCCGGGACCCAGGTGGGCAGGGAAGCGTCTCAGAGCTGAGTGCTGCAGACATTGGCATTTGAAAGTTTCTTTGGACATCCCTCCCTGCTTCTGCAGCCAAAGCTGCAGAGTGACCTCATGGTGGCCTGGCCTGGTGGCTGACTCCTTGAACTTCTCCCACATCCCAGCCCTCTGCCCCCTGAGCAGGACAATATGTGTCCATTGTTCCCGGGGAAGAAACCTCCAGGCAGCCTCTCATCAGGCCTCACTCGCTGCAGCTGAGCCCTGCTCTGTCCTGCTCCCAAGAGTTTTCTGAATTGTCACATTGTTGCCCAAGAGTTTTGTTCTGAAAGTGTTTGTTGAGTTAACATTCAAGGCTTTCCGTAGGCCTCTTGGTACCTAAACCAGGCGCTGCTGTGTGGTCCACAGAAGGGGAAGTTTCTTCCTAGCAGCTGCCAACCCCAAAGTTCTATAGGAAGGGTAAGGTCTGGGGGGAGGGAACAGTGTGGGCAAGTGACTGAGCACACTGAGTCCCAACTCCCCCCCACCCCCACCTTACAGCCTAACCCGTTTGTGCAGCTGGAGGTGGCGTGGTGTTCAGAGCCTTTGGCAATCAGTGGGCAGCTTTTTAGCATAACTCTCCCATCTGTGTGTGATGTGGAGCTGTGTGTCTCCTTTACCTGACTCTGGTGGGGGAGGTTTCAGGGACCACGGAACAGAAGATCCCCACTTGGGAACCCCGAGGGACCCAGCTCTGGTGGAAGGTGTTGGGAAACCCAGAGCTCCACTGCTCTGGGACAGCCCATGTGACAAATGCCACAGAGGTCATCTATGGGGGACGATTTGCTCACCACTTAGCTAACCCTGAGTAGTACTCCTAGCTCCAGTTCTCTGGAGGAGATTTAAATATCAGTAGGGGGCCGGCCCGGTGGCGCACTGCTACAGTGCACCGCTTGGGAGTGTGGCAGCGTTCCCGCCGAGGGTTCGGATCCCACATACAGACCGGTTCCTGCTCACTGGCTGAGCGAGGAGCGGGCGCAACACCGAGGGTTGCGATCCCGTTGCTGGTCCCGGTCCGGTACGGGCGCGACGCTGAGGGTTGCGATCCGTTGCCGGACACGAAAAAAGACAAAAAGGAAAAAAAAATATATATATCAGTAGGATGCCAAATTCTAGGAAGAGCTGAGCTCAGGACAGATGTGAGGGCTTTTTGTCTGCTTTCCCCTCCCTTGAGCTTACCTGGGGTCCCTGCCCAGCTCTGCCAGTCTGGGCATGGCGGGGGTGGGGAGTTTCTGATCATCCTTTTTCCTCTGGGATTGGAACCCCCGGGAGCCAGGATAGTACCCCCTGCCCAGAGCATGCATCTGTCTCCTCCATAGTGTGTAGAAAGCCTCTGCGTTAGGCTGATGGGGCTGCTGTAACACAGGACCACGGACTGGGTGGCTTAAACAACACACATTGATTCTCTCACCCTTCTGGAGGCTGGAAGTCCAAGGTTTGTCCTGAGGCC
This sequence comes from Galeopterus variegatus, assembly GCF_000696425.1. NCBI lineage: Eukaryota > Metazoa > Chordata > Mammalia > Dermoptera > Cynocephalidae > Galeopterus > Galeopterus variegatus. The sequence continues at coordinate 686,863 of NW_007726464.1, forward strand.
TCTCCCTGGGCTTGCAGATGGCCCTCTCCTCCCTGTGTCCTCCTGTGGTCATCTGTCTGTACTTGTCTGTGTTCTAATCTCTTCTTGTAAGGACAGCAGTCAGATTGAATTAGGGCCCACCCTAATGACTTTAACTTAATTACCTCTTGGAAGATTCTGTCTAAAAATACAGTCACATTCTGAGGATCTGGGGGTAAGAATTCAACAGGTGAATTTGAAGGGGACACAGTTCAGCCCATAACAGCCTCTGATGGGGGGAGGAAGCCAACTTGGAGTCTGGCCTTGCTTCCCAGGCCAACACAAGTCAGAGCTGGGGCCCGGCGCCTCTGGCAGAAGCTATCAGTGCCCCCTCCAGGTGGCTGGTTCTGCTCAGGGGGAGGTGTCCTAGGCTTCCTGCATGCAGCCCTGGCTTCCTCTCAGCCACAGAGTCACAGGTTTGGAAAGGAGGGGCCTCATCAGTGCCTGCTGTAACCCACGTCAGCCCCGCTCTTCACAGCCTCCCTGAACATGGTCACGCAGCCTTCCTCTGTGGAGGCTGCTGGTTCAGCCCCTGGTGTTAGCATTGAGCAGGACTCCCTGCCCTTCCCTCCAGGCCTCTAACCCCTTCTCCACTAACAGGTCCTCTTTAAGATTTTTTAAGCATTTGAGAATAGCTCAAGGCCCAGTGTCTGTTCACATGCACCCCCAAGTGACCTGGCTCAAATCTCCAATCTCAGGGCACATGTGTCTACATGGAGCCAGGCAAGATCATCTTCTAGCTGTTCTGAACCACCCACATCTGGGCATCGGGGCAACCGCTTGGATTTCTAGGTTGTAATCAACTAAACACCTTGGTCTCCTCCCCATGTGCTGTTCCAAAGCTGTTTCTTACTTGTTCTGACTTTATTTTTTGGTTGGTGGCTTCCTTTTGGAGGGGAAAAAACTGTTAGGTGCTACATATCAGAATTAGAACTATACATTTCAAGAACGCTGGAATTCAGATGATCTGCAGCTCAGAGTGGCCACCTGGTCAGAGAATGATTCAGTTTATTCTTCTGAGATCACCGAAAACACTGACTTTCCTCTCACCCTGTAGGTTGAGAATCTGGGGAACCTTCAGTTCCTTTTTATAAAAAATTTTTATTGAATCAAAATTGATTATACATATTTTTGGGTTTCAACATTGACATCTGTTGATCAAATCAATATTGCTAGCATATATATCGTTACAAATCATACTTATTCTTTATACCCCTGTCCGATCCCACCCCATCCCCCTTCCTCTCCCCGTCCCCTTTCTAATCACCCTAGATTTCCTCTCTCCTTCTGGAAGAATAATGGTTACTCTGTTGATTTGCTGTCCAAATGATCTGTCCAATGCTGAGAGGTGTGATCAGGTCCCCCAATACTATCATAGAGCAGATGTCTCTTCCATCACTCTGAAATGGGCCCCGTGGGGAGAGATGTCCTCTTCCTTTCTTTATCTCTGCTGGTGACTCTTCTTTTGTGAATGCACTCCAGTGGCTGGCGGACCATCTGCATGGTGGTAGTGGCATCTAGTCACCTTGTGGCAGCCATGGATATCATGGTGGCTGTGGTGGGCCACCCACACGGAGGAGATGATTTTGGCATGCTCCTTGGTGCTGGCAGTGTGCCTGGTTGTGGAGTGTCTGATCCCCAGCTCTATACCCCGAGTCCCTGGGTGGGCCCCGAGGCACTGGTTGTGGTGAGCCTGGTTATGTGAGGGGGATCTGGTCCCCTTCTCCATGCCCCAGGACCCTGGGTGGGCCCCGAGGCACTGGTGAGGTGTGCCTGGTTGCGGGGGAGGATCTGGTCCCCTTCTCCTTGCCCTGGGATCCTGGGTGGGCCCTGAGGTGCTGGCATGGTGTGCCTGGGTCTGGGAAGGAGGTCTGGTCCCCAGCTGCTAGCTCCATGTCCCCTGGCAGGCCCTGAGGCTTTGGTGGTGTGCCTGGATGTGGGAGTGGGGTCTGGTCCTGGCTCCAATCCTCGGGTTCCTGGGCAGGGTCCCAAGGTGCTGGTTGTGTGAGTGGGTCCTCCCCCAGGCCTCATGACTCATGTCCCATGGTAGACCTCAAGGTATTGCTGGTGTTCCTGGGCCGGAACCAACTTTTTGTCCTTTGCTTACTTCTAACACAGGGGAACTTCCTGTGGGAACCAGTACTTGAGCTGTGTGGTTGTTTAAATTGCTGCTTTGCTGCTGTTTCCCTAGGGAAGGCTTTTTGTGCAGCTCAGGATTCAATGGTTGACCTTATAGGTACTTCCGGATCTCCAGAGACCCGGTGGGTCTGTGTTCTGTAGAATCTCTGATCTGGGCCTGAGTTTTTTCATCCAACTGCACCCCATGCAATTCTGCATTCCCGACCAGTCTCCTCTGAGTGGTCCTGCACTGATTGGGGGGCAGGTCAGCTGTCCTTGCTGTGTCCCAGTGTTCTCCAGGTGTTCCCGTCTCACCCACCGCCCGTGCTGCAAACACTTCCCATGGGATGGGCCCTGCGCCGGTCTCTTGCGATGACTCACTGGCCTCTGAGTGGCTCCCCTTTTTCAGCTGTTCTGGCTCCTCGCTCCTGTGTGGGTCCACGGGAACCCTATTAGTGGTCTTGCTGTCCTGGGGGCCGCTAAGGCCCTCTTCTCCCCTGCTGTCTCCAAGTAACTCCATCTGAAGGGCACAGCTGTGGATTCTGCCGGCTCCTGCTCCATGTGCCCAGCATTAAAGCAGCCACAGCCCGAAATGCTCAGAGCAGCTTTTTCTTTCTCTCATCGTAGTTTCTCCCGCCTTCATGAGTTCCACAGGTCTCTCCTCTTCTTCACCTGAGCTCCAGAGGCCCCTTGGCTATTGTCACATTTTTATAGTTGTAAATCCATTGATTTGTGGGAGCGAGTGACGCTGGGGACCGTCTATTCCACCATCTTGACCAGGCCACCTTCAGTTCCTTAACCTTCTCACCCTCTGTCCAGTGGGGTCTTGGAGCCAGCTCGAGAGATCCGATTGCTACATTTTAGGGAATTTTGTGAGTCAATTGTTAGATATAACCATTATCAAACATTAAATTATGATAGAAACAGAAGTGGGAAAGTGTCAAAGCTCATCCTAATTATCTCACTATCTCTGTGTGCTCGAGGTTGTTCGTGTCTGTTGTACCTGTGGGTGGGGATACTGTAGAGTGGTGTGCCATCGCACGTCTGTGCCCAGAGACCTCTGTTGGTGGCTTGAAATTGGCCGTGGTGGGAGTATTACACCATGGAATTTGGCAAACACTTGAAATCAGGGCTTGATTTACTGCTTTGTGGATTATTTAGAGCAGAGGTCAGCAAACTTTTCCTGTGAAGGACCAGACAGAAAGTATTTTCAGTTTTGTGGGACATGTGGTGTCAGCTGTGACTGCTCAGCTGTGCTGGAAACCGGCCATAGGCAATATGTAAGTGAATGGCTGTGGCTGTGTTGCAGTAAAACTTTATTTAAAAAAAACAGACCTTGGGCTGGATTTGGCCCACGGGCACAGTTTGCCGGACTCCTGGTCTAGACTTAAGAAAGTGATGGAGAAAATGTTAATAGTACAAATTAAACTTAAAAGTGTTCCTGTTGGGCTGGCCCGGTGGCGCACTGCTACAGTGCGCCGCTTGGGAACGTGGCAGCGCTGCCGCCGAGGGTTCGGATCCCACATACAGACCGGTTCCCGCTCACTGGCTGAGCGAGGTGCGGGAGCAACACCGAGGGTTGCGATCCCGTTGCCGGTCCCGGTCCGGTACGGGCGCGACACTGAGGGTTGCGATCCGTTGCCGGACACGAAAAAAGACAAAAAGGAAAAAAAAAAGTGTTCCTGTCGCTGAGCTTTGGCAGAGGTGGCAGCCACGGTGGGGCAGGCAGGAGGCTGAGTTTTTGATGGGAGGGGATGAGGAGAAGCAGCGTCACGGTGCAGAAAAACCGAGGCAGGTCCTCCAGGGTGGGGAACGTACCCGATTCAGCAACGAAGGTGCTCATGTCACCCTCCCGTGAAGTTCCGACATCTGTCTCGTTCTCTGTGTCTTCCTCATTTCACTTCCATCTTACCTGGCAAGGAAGATGGAAACGTCACCAACTTCATGTCACAGAACTGCTCCCCACTGCCAGTCACTTCCACAGTTGGCTGTGGCCACCGGGGTTCGGCCAAAATCCACAGCAGCGTCTGTGAGAGTCGATCGGCTGCACAGAGTCGACCACAAGGGGTGTCATGTGCTTTATTATCATCTGTCATCGTGCGCTACACATCCTTTGTACCAGTGAAACTTACAATAAATTTACACGTGCATGCACATGTACATTCACACGCACCTGCATACATCTGCATTTTTCTGGAGAGCCTGTTGGGAAATGTTGCCAGCACAGCCCTGTTCACACCCATGAGTTGACGAGTCTGGCCGGCCTGCTTTGTGGGGTCATTGGACCTTTCCTCCCACTCCGTTCCCACCAGCTCCCGATACCACCTCTCACCACCTCCCGCTTAAATATCTTCCAAGCGGCTTCAGGCCCCAGCAAAGCTGCTGCTGTCTGCGCTCAAGTTGAAACAACCTCTCCCTATTGATCAAGTCCATACTCTTAACCCCCAGTGATGCAGAGGCAATATATCACTTTGTGGCTTTGTCCTACACGCCTGTAGTTACAGAGTGCGGGTCTGTCACGGGCAGTCCCCAGGTTTCCTGTAAGATCCATCAGGATGCACAGGAAACGTGAGGGAGTACTGCCCGCCGCCAGAGCCGAGCCCACAGCCGACCTCCGACCTGCCACGCCCTGCCCCGCTGGCATGGGAATCCTCTGCTGCCGTGAGACTCGGCTCAGGGTCAGCCTCCTTCAGGGTGACTGTGCTTTTCCCCTTCCCAGGATTCCTCTAAGGAATCCTGAAAACCGTAAAGTGATGATGAGAAACAGCACCTTATAACTTTAGGACTGGGTTTCAGCACTTTAAAGGCCTTTTACCCCCTTTTCAATAATGTCCTTGAGGTGAGTATTTAAGGAGTGGCTCGGGGAATGTTGTCTCGGTCATTAGGCTCCAACTTCATTCATTCATTCATTCACTCACTCACTCAGCAGACCCTTCGTCTGCCCCTGCTTGTGCCAGACACTGTCCTAGGGCTGGAGATTAGGGCAGTGAGCCTACTCGGCCCTAATGGAGCTTGTAGCTGTGGCTTATGTTGTCCTGAAATCCTGGGACGTTATGAGTTTGAAAAGGACAACTCTTTCTTATGACAAAATAGTTTGACAGTGATATACATTAACTCACCAGATAAATAGCTTTGCTAGAACGAGCATTTAAAATGGACAAACTCCTGATATAGCTTGGTACCTCTCTAATAATCCTTTAACATTTGTGGTCTTTTTGCCCCTTCTGTGCTTTTGTGACTTCAAAGGGGACCCTTGGCGTGCCTGCCTGCCCCCATAGAGGCCAGTGAGGGCTGGAGAGGGGAGAGTTGACCAGGACACCTCTGTTCTGAAAGTGTCCTGCATAGAGTTCTTCCCAGTCCCAGGGAGCTGACTCTCTGTCCTCATCCCAACCTGCCTCCTCTGCTGGCTCCACGGCATGTGGGAGAACCTTGTCAAAGCTCAACACTTCTCGCCTAGTTGTGGCCACAGATTCACCTGGAACTTTGATCTCAACATTGGTCTACAGTGTCCTTCCGGAAAGCCAATGTTCCTGACACAGAGCTCTCAAAATATAACCAATTTCTGAACTAAGCATTTTCCTGGTGATGCTGAAAGTATCATTCCTGTTTACAAACTGCTTTGTTCTCTAGGCAGTTGACCTAGCACATGGGCACTTGTGTCCTGTTCCTGGGGACAGAAACCACATGGGCCTCAGGTGGCTCTGGCATCTGCACCACAGACCTGCATCCTGGGACAGCAGGACATAACTCACTGACAGCAGTTGTGACAGCAGCAACCACTGCACACCTGCCTGATGCTATGCCCTGTACATGTGCTGTGCTCATTTGTTCAGTCTTACAGTGGCCCTGCGATGAAAACCAGCTGCAGGCACTGTCCTGCTGCCCACCTGGCAGAGAAGAACACCGGCATGTTGAGGCCGCCAAGTAACTTGCCCAAGGAGGGCAGAGCCAGGCCTTGGGCACTGCCGGTTGTGTCGAAGTCCCATCTCTTAAGGCCCTGCTGTGCTTCCTCTCTCAGGAGCCACACATAGCTTTTGGGTGTCCCCCTGACCGATTTAAGTTGCTTTGTAAGGAAACTGGTACGGGGACTATGGGGAAGGGGCCTTGGGACTCAGGTCTGATTCCAGCTGTTTTGCTATGGGGGGTGAGCTCTAGAAAACTGAGCCTGGCACTGCCCTTAGAGGGCGTCCCCTTTGACCCTCGCCAAGCTACACCTCCTTCCTGTAGAGCAAGGAGTCTTCTGGGCTGAGGGAATGCACCTGCCCAAAGCCCACATGCCTCCTTCTAGATCCTGCTGGGGGTACACGGGACCCTGGACTTCTCTGCCCAGGCAATCCCAAGCCACCCATGTGTGCACTCCTGGACCTGAGCGCTGATGGGGAGGGGGTGCTGACTGTTAACTGCATGTGTACGTGAGCACAGACACATGGGGTGCTGTTTGCACCCTGGAGCCAAGCCCCTCTGGGTGCAGGAAGGCGCCTGGGCAGTGCTGGGAGCTGCCTGTCCCCAGACCACACCATTCTAGTGCCAGTCTCTGATGAGCCCAGGAATTCAGATTAGAACCAGGCTCCCAGGGCGATACCTGTCCCTTTTATTTTCCAGGGACACTGTCTGAGCCAGGCTTGGGGGAGCACTGTCTCCTTTCTCTATAGAGCATCCCTAATCATTTTTGCCCCTGCAGACGTTGCTGGAAACCATGGCCTGACCTCGGTGCCCCTTTCTTTTGTTGTCCCTCAGCTGGGGGGTTCCGTTGGCCATCACCATGGCGGCTGTCACTCTAAAGAAGATTGGCTATGACGCCTCAGACGTATCCGTGGGCTGGTGCTGGATCGACCTGGAGGCTGAGGATCGCGTCCTGTGGATGCTGCTGACGGGGAAGCTGTGGGAGATGCTGGCTTATGTCACGCTGCCCCTGCTGTACCTCCTGGTCAGGAAGCACATCAGCAGAGCGGTAGGTTCACCCACCACGCCAGCCCTCGGAGCTCAAAGCCCTCTGTGTGGCCGCTGTGCCCAGGTGCAGGGCCTGGCCCCTGTCCTGGTGTCAGGGTTATCCACCTTAGGCTGAGTCTCTGGGGACAGAGCTAGTGACAGGCCAGAAAGACCGAGCGCTTACTGTTCATCAGGTACCACACCACACCACACACTGTATTATGGGGATCATGGGGTCGGCTCATTGGCTAACTCCGCCACCCTGTGGGGAGCTGAGTCCTGGGATTCCTCCTTTCGTAGATGAGGGAACAGAGGCTTACAGAGGAGGGTTAAGGGGCCTGCCCCAGTGCCAGGGCTCCTGAGGACCCAGCTGCTGTGAGAGCCAAGAATGGGCTGGAGCCCCTGTTCCCGGCCACGGCCCTCTACTGCCCCCCGGTGGCCAGATCGGGGTGGTTGCTTTAACTTGAGGAATTTAGATAAAAGGTGCGATGTGTCCAAATATGAGCCGGACCAGGATGCCCCTGGGAAGGGAGGATCGTGGAGTTTCACAGTCAGTCATGCATATAGCTCACCTAGTTGTCCTTGGCAATTAAAGTTGTGTCATGAGTGGTAAGCTTTTCAGAAACTCATAAATTGGTAGGCTGGGCGGGTCAGAAAGTCTAGGAAAGAGTGGTTTTCCTCTGACGGCTTGGCCAAATTGTTCCTTGTTTTGATTAGCAGCTCTGCAAATGTAAAGTAGGGGCTTCCTCCTAGCCACAAGCAAACTGCTGCAAAGAGGGCTCAGACGAACCCACGTACTGAGCCACTCAGCCGCCCATTCAGTGCATTTTTATTGAGCATCAGCTAGTGCAAAGTGTGCTGCGTCGTGCTGGGAGGTTATACTGAGGACTCAGATGCAGATCCTGACCCCTTCGAGAGGGAGGCAGAAGTGTAAGTAATTGTGGTAATAGATAAAATGTGGCGAGTGGCTGGAGCCCTAAGACAGGTTCAGAGGAAATGCTCTGAAGATGGACTCCCCTGCTGCAGGGTTGCTGGTGGGATTCCGTGTGTTTCTTTTTGTTGTCTGAGTTTTCAAGGCTGGAGGGTAGGAGGGTATGTCCCCGTCTGTTAGGGCACATGGTTGGCTGAGCAGCATTTCTGAGTTAGGGTGCTCCTTACAGCTATCTGTGACTGTTGGGACACCTAATCCCCACCCCATACTCCCATCTGTGTCTTGTGTATCAAGATTTCTGGTTGCTTTTTCCTTTTTATCTGGAAATTTAACTGATTCTCACCCCGTCCTGCAGCTCTCTTCTCGGTCAGC
>NW_007726464.1:695518-697809 GCF_000696425.1 Galeopterus variegatus
GAAATGCTCTGAAGATGGACTCCCCTGCTGCAGGGTTGCTGGTGGGATTCCGTGTGTTTCTTTTTGCTGTCTGAGTTTTCAAGGCTGGAGGGTAGGAGGGTATGTCCCCGTCTGTTAGGGTACATGATTGGCTGAGCGGCATTTCTGAGTTAGGGTGCTCCTTACAGCTATCTGTGACTGTTGGGACACCTAATCCCCACCCCATACTCCCATCTGTGTCTTGTGTATCAAGATTTCTGGTTGCTTTTTCCTTTTTATCTGGAAATTTAACTGATTCTCACCCCGTCCTGCAGCTCTCTTCTCGGTCAGCTGGAGTCCTTGCTGGAGTTGGCCGCAGGACTTAACCGTTGATCTGACACCCTCTTTTGTCCTTTTACTGCCATTTAGTTGGTCTCCTGCCTGGGCCTGGAGTGCCCTTCTTTCCTCTTCTTCACTGCCCCGGGAAGGTTTCCCCTCCCTAATGAAGGCTCCCAGGAGCTCCACCAGGCTCTGCCCAGGACTGCCCTCTGGAGATGCCCCTTTGTGTGTGAATTTCTTCCTCTCGCCCTCCCTGTAGCAGGGCAGGAAGTCTGGGGGCCGTGCCTGCAAGGCTGGCCCCTGCATGTGACAAGGAGCCCTCCTACAACTTGGCGGTTGTTTCCAGAAAGAAGGAACAGGAGTGGGCAGGGAGGCGAGCAGGTACCAGCTGTTCCCTGCCTCTAGCTGGGAAGGGACTAAAAACAAGTGCGCTGGGAGCAAGCTTTGCTCTGAACGGGCTCCGACCAGCAGCCTGAGGTGGTGCCCCGCTCCGCACCGCACCCCCTGGGAGTTCCTGCTGGTTCTGGGTGACGGACGTGGGCTGTGGGAAAGGGAGGAGTCAGGGACAACTTCCAACTTTTTGGCCTGGGCAACTGGAAGGATGGAGTTTCCATGAGCTGAGGTGGAGACCTGTGTGTGGGCCTGGGGGTCAAGATCAGGCGTTCCGTCTTGGACACGAGGCCTTCAGGACGTCTTTGAGACGTTCACATGGAGATGTGGAGTAGGCAGTGATCTGTGTGGGACTTCGGGAGAAGAATCCGGGGCTCTTCAGCACATGGGTGGAGAAGCACGGGCTGTCCCCACTACTTTCCCCAGCAAATTTTAAGTCCCTGGGAAGACATAGGCAGCCATGGGCAGATGGCGGGAGGGTGCCTGTGCGGCCATGCCACTTTCGCTGTCCCCTGCACAGCACGCAGCGCTCTCGGAGTACCGGCCCATCCTCTCCGAGGTGCACCAGTTGCAGCGCCGCTCCTCTGTGGCCGACAAGAAGCTGGTCCTCATCCCGCTCATCTTCATCTGTCTCCGGATCTGGAGCACCGTGCGGTTCATCCTGACCCTCTGTGGCTCCCCAGCAGTGCAGACACCGGTGCTGGTTGTTCTGCACGTAGGTCTGCCTCCCCCTGCCCCACGTGGACAGATCCCTTCCCCTAGCAGAGCAGGTGCATTCCAATTTGTCAGCCAGGATGGGGCTGCAGGGAGCTCAGCCTTGAAGAGAGATTAGTGTGGCTGGGGGCAATCCAGTGGCCTTAGGAGTAACCCCAGCAGAGTTGACTGATCCTGAGTCCTTCCCAACCCAGAAGACCTGCAGACAGGTCTGTGCCAGGCCTGCCAGTTCAGGCCTTCCCAGAGCTCTGCCAAAGGTCATCCCAGACCAGCCTGGGGGTGGGCCACGGTCCCCAGCCAACTCACGTTTGTGTTTTTCGGACCAACTCCAGCCCCAGCCCTCATACCTCCTCTTTCCTCCCTGCAGGGCATCGGGAACACGTTTCAGGGAGGTGCCAACTGCATCATGTTCGTGCTCTGCACCCACGCCGTGCGGGCTCGGCTCTTCAGTCTCTGTTGTTGCTGCTGCTCCTCCCAGCCTCCCGCCCAGAGGCCGGCCGGCCCTCCCGAGGCTCCTGCACCCTCCAAGATGGGAGAATCTCAGGACAGGAGAATCCCAGTGGACCCCAGAGCAACTTCCCAGCACCTGAGCTTTTGCCCTTCCTAGCTCCCTGCCAGGTGCAGCCTTCCTGGGACAGGTGGTTCTATGAGTCCCCCTGCGGGGAGTGGGAGGGGATGTCTGCTGCACCAGAGTTCCTGCTGTCAAAGCTCTTGACCCCAGTGGGGGAACAGCTGCCGACTCAGCTTCTACCTCCTAGACCCTCAGGCAGCACGTTCCACTCACACCCATATCCTGGCACATTTGGGGGCTTCCTCTGCATGAGAGCATTGATGACATTCAGGGAAACCACTGGTACGTGATCACCACCAGGGTGCCTCTAGTCCGGTTT
>NW_007726464.1:698467-701720 GCF_000696425.1 Galeopterus variegatus
TGATGACATTCAGGGAAACCACTGGTACGTGATCACCACCAGGGTGCCTCTAGTCCGGTTTACTGTTTGCAGATTGAGGGGCCTGCACCTGTGCCCCCCTCTTTCATATGACTAAATAAAATGTCAGAGGATCCCAGAGATGTGTCCCCCACCCAGGCACCATGGATCAGATCCCTGGTTTCTCAGAGCACTGAGATTCCCTGGAGAAGCCAGATTTTCTTGGATAGCTTTGCTGGTCAACAAAGGAGCCAGTTACCTTTAGCCAGGTTGAAGGTTCCCCTGAGCTTGTGTGGTGACTACCACGAGTGGACACAGCCCAACACCGCTCAGGGACGACCCGTGTCCTTGCAGCCTCCTGGATTCTCTCTCTGTGGGCTGCCAGTCCTTGCTGTAGATGGTGTGTGAGTTTCAAGCACAGGCCAGAATCCAGACTCCTGCCTCCCCCAGTCAATCCCTTATCATACAGGCTGCCTCCTTCCGGTGCACAGGCTGGAGCCAGGACGAGAGGAGGGTCTCAAGGAGTCCCTGGGGACGCCCTGCTGTCTCTCCAGGCCTTTTCTTATAATCTTCCTGTTCTTAGGGTGAGTTGGGAGGAGATCTGGCATATTCACTCCCTAGTCTGGTTTTTTGTAGGAAAGGTGACCAGAGAGTTACTGAATGGTCCAAATACCGATTCCTTCTGAAGGTAAAGGTTTTAAGATCCAACCGTGGAGGTCTGGCCCGTGGCTCACTGGCTGAGTGTGATGCTGACAACTCCAAGCCAGGGGTTAAGATCCTCTTACCGATCATCTTTAAAAAAAAAAAAAAGTCCAGCCTTGGGCTGGCTGGTTGGCTCAGTTGGTTAAAGCTTGGTGCTGATAAGATCCAGACATTTTGGTAGTCGGGTGGGGGAAGTGGGGACATGGATCATGGGGTAATTACTTACATTTTAAACAAAAAGGATTTAAAATAAGCATCTCTATCTCTATTTATTATGGCTCTTCCACCAACACTTTCTTATTTTCAGAAAACAATTTTTCTATTAAGTGGCAGAAGCCATCAGCTAAGAAGGGAGAGTGTAAATGTTACCACGGGAGGCTTGGCGACAGGAATCCAACTTTACCCAGCGGGTGACTTCCCCTGGATTCCATCAGAACTCTACAAAACTGAAATGGTTTTCTAAGCCTAGTGAGATGGTTCTGGATTAAAACCAGACTGATGCTGCGCTATCGATTCCTGTTGTAGAGGATTGAGTACAAAACGCTCATTTTTGGTTTCCTTTGAAAACAGATTTCTTTGTGAAAATCAGCAAGAGTTGAACATCCCTTTAGGATTCAGAGAAAGCTCTAGGCTGCCCACATAGAGCTACTTGACAGGAAGGCAGTCCCCTTACAGAAATGGCCTACATGAGGGACTCCTGGGTTCCCCTAAAGACATTACAGCAAACCTCTGGGCACGTAACCGGTAAAAGACTTTCACTTTGGCTTCTAGAATGGAGCAGAAATTCAGGAATTTGCTTCCTGTAAAAGAAAATGATTCACAGTCGAGTCGGAGTACTGGGCCCAGAGGAATGATGTTAGAAGAAGCCCTGCTCGGCAGGGGGCTCCAGAGCCAAGCCAGTGTGTGGCCTGAGACTTGGGTTTCCCCAGACTGGCCGTGGCTGGGAAAGGCCGATGTGCTCCGGGTGCTGGGCTTGCTCAGCTTCTCCTCATCTGGTGCTGCCAGCTGTGTCAGCTGCTTTTATGAAAACCTCCAAAAAGTCACCCCCTGGGTATTTCCATTTCAGCTTCCTCTGCTGCCTGCCCCGGCACTGCAGATGAATGGTTCCTGTCAACGGTGGAGCCCCTATGGGCAGGGCAGGGGCTTGCCCTAGTGCCTCACCTGGGCCACCGGCCTGCCGACCATGAAAACGACATTGCCTCTTAGATCCAGTGACTGAGTCAGCCTGCTGAGTGGGGGAGCTGAGAACTAGAGGGGAACAGGAAGGCGGTGGCATCTGAAAGTCCAGGAGGGGCTGTTCCGTTCTGACCAGGCTGTGCCCGTTATACCTGCCCAGCCCCGGGGGTTTCTCTTCTCTTAGTGCCGTGAACGTTTACCTGTGTGCATCGCTGGGTAACCCAAGTGTGACCTCGGTCTCCCCAGCTGCTACAGGCACAACAGTATTCTCGCCCCGTCCCTTTCTTATGCACTCTGAGCTTGGCCTTCGACTGGAGTTTACCAGCCGCTTTCTGACTCCCTGTGCTTCTGAGGGTTTTTGTGTTTTTGTTTGTTTTGGTTGGTTGGTTCTATTTTGTTTTTTAATAAAGATTATTATTTAGCCCAGGTGAGGGTGCAAACAGAATTCTTCATATGTTCACAACAAGAAAAACCATTTTTACAAACTCTTCGTGGCATAACAGTGTGAGTTTTTGCACGTGCAAAATTGTGATGTGAAACCCTGGCCGTCTGGGTGGAAGCTGAAGCCTCCTGTTATAAATTAAATAAATTATTTTTCTTTGTGTGTGTTTCATAAACTGATTGCCCACTGATGTGGGGAGAGGGTGGGCAGGTGGCTCAGAGCGGCCTGTGCTGCGGCTGCAGCTCCAGAGCCTTCCACATGGCTGAGGCCTGGAGAAGATGTCTCCACCCTCCTCTGTTGGCAAATGGAGTCAAGGAGGTGGGCGGGTTCACCTGATGAAGATCCCGGAGGGTGGGGGATGGGGGGCATTCGAATACAGATTCCTGGGTCCTGTCCACAATGAAGATCAACAGGTCCAATTTTAGCACCCACAACTGAACTCCCATGATGGAGCCGTTCCAGGGCTGAGCTGTCAACCCCGTCCTGCATGGATTTATTTATACTTTTTCCTTGTCCTGCATGGTTTTATCACTGCACACGGTGCCCCACGCCACTGCACCTGCAGGATCCTGATGGTCAGGGGTACTGGGATGCCGAGGTCGCTTCTCTGAAGGGAGCAGCCATTGGAGCCGCTGCCTGGGTTAGTGACTTGCAGGACTGTGCAGCCCAGGCGTCCTGCCTTTGGGTCATGTATATATTTTTTTCTTTTTCTTTTTTTCTCCTACCAGTCTTTTTTTTTTTTTTTCTTTCTTAACTGCTCCCAGAATTTTCTAAACTTTGTTGTCATACACTCCCTGTATTAGTCTGTTTCTCTATAATAGAATACCTGAGACTGGGTAATGTATAAAGAACAGAGGTTTATTTGGCTTACGGTTCTGGGACAGCTGCATCTGATGCAGGCCTCAGGCTGCTTCTACTCATGGCAGAAAGTGGCAG
>NW_007726464.1:702852-704670 GCF_000696425.1 Galeopterus variegatus
CATTAGAGGAAAGTGAAGAGACGTTTGTGGAAACGTTGTGGGCTGCATCGACAGGGAGGGGATGACCACAAAAAGTCTCTCATGAAGTGGGAGACAGATGAGTCACTCGGGGACCAGTCTGATTCGCTGAGGACTGCGTTGTCCCTGTGGACCTGAACCTCCATGTTCCAGGTAAGGGGGAGCATTGAGATAGGAGGAAACACACGGGAAGGCTGCGAAGGGTTACACTCTCCCGAGTGAGCCACTGGGCCGGCCCGGGAGCCAAAAGAATTTAAAGGGCACATTGTCACGGTGAAATCGCTAAGAAGCGTCCTACTGATAGGAGGTAAAGATGTGCCAGGAGAAACCTTCCTGTAATGTTCCACCGCTCTGGGACAGCTGCTGCCACCTGTAGCAAGTCTTAGAGCAGACAGTGTAATAGCAGCTCTTGTGTGGGGGACGTGGAGCGGCCTGCAGGAGTGAGAGGATGATCGCCAGGGGAAGATCGTCCTTCTTCTGGGACTGGGGGAAGAGCAGAGGTCCTGGAGATGTTCAGTTTTGTGGGTCCTAAAATGGATGAAGTGTGAGGAGATGTCAGGTTGGGGGTTGAGCAGAGGGACCCCTCTGGCTTGGTATTAACAGACTTTTGGGTAAAGTCTCAGGTGCTAGTTTTACCAAGGGGGCCTTTCCTAGCACCTTTACTGCTGTGGGGGTGGTGAGAAGTGCTGTGCAAGGCCCTTCCCGACATGGTGAGAGGGGCTTTGGGATTCAGGTTTTAATATACACCCGCTGTCCCGGGCTCAGTTTAAAGTCTGAGGACATAGTGGGGAAAGGATGAGGTGATAGAAGGTTGGCCTGTTCCCAAAGAAGATGCCTAATGAGGGAAAGAGTAGGGAGACACTGGCCTAAAGGCGATGAGCTGGGAGGGAGAGGTGTGAGAGTGCAGGGTCTGCCGTACATAAGTTCGAGGGGGCTGAGGCCTGTGGGCTTGCAGGGGGCAGCCCGTAGGCGAGTGAGTGACTGGTGGGGAGGCCAAAACGAGGGATGATTTCTGAGGTGAGAGCATGTGTCACTGCTGTGGCATCCTCTGAAGTGCAGGGAAAAGCCTCAATCCAACCTGAAAAGTTATCTACTAGGGTTAGAAGATAGTGCGTCCTGGGCCGGCCCGTGGCTCACTCGGGAGAGTGCGGTGCTGATAACACCAAGGCTCCAGGTTCGGATCCCATATAGGGATGGCCGGTTTGCTCACTGGGTGAGCGTGGTGCTGACAACACCAAGTCAAGGGTTAAGATCCCCTTACCGGTCATCTTTTTTTAAAAAAAAAAAAAAAGAAGATAGTGCGTCCTTTTGTGGGGAGAGTAACATAAGGGCCGAGGAAGGCATAGTAGGGGTTCATAGCCTATATAAACTGAATTACGGAAATCTGAAAGGATTTGCTCAGCTTGTGTGGTAGGGAGGACATAGCAACCGGAGAGAGTATACCGGTTGTCCTTTCTCTGTGCCCCCAACTCTTGGAGGTGTTGTATTTCTTGGGGTGTGTACTTGGATAAGTGTGTAGGGGCCATGAGAAGGACCTGAGCAGGAGAGAAAGAGTGGGAGCCTGGTGATTGAGCAGCCTGTTTTACAGTTAGATCCGCCAGTTTGTTTCCCTGGACTATGGGGTCATTGGAGGTTTGGTGTCCTCTGCAGTGTATAACCCCAACCTCCTTTGGGAGTTGTGCAGCCTCAATAGCTTGTGTTAGATTTACTGTGGCATAACCTGCCTGGGGAGGCGGAAGTGGAGGTGGCGCTCCCATCTATGAACCGTATAATGGGATGCAGGGAGATGTGTGGAAAGGG
>NW_007726464.1:704763-708558 GCF_000696425.1 Galeopterus variegatus
GGGAAACAACTTTAAATATATTTTTGAGGCAACTGGGGAACTCAGAATAGGAACAATATATTACCAAATCAATGTTAACTTTCTTAGGTGTAATAATGCTATTGTGGTTGTAATAAAACAATGTCCTGGGCCGGCCTGTGGCTCACTCGGGAGAGTGTGGTGCTGATAACACCAAGGCCCCGGGTTCGGATCCCATATAGAGATGGCCGGTTTGCTCACATGGGAGAGTGTGGTGCTGACAACACCAAGTCAAGGGTTAAGATCCCCTTACCGGTCATCTTTTTCAAAAAAAAAAAAAAAAAAGAAGATAGTGCGTCCTTTTGTGGGGAGAGTAACATAAGGGCCGAGGAAGGCATAGTAGGGGTTCATAGCCTATATGAACTGAATTACGGAAATCTGAAAGGATTTGCTCAGCTTGTGTGGTAGGGAGGACATAGCAACCGGAGAGAGTATACCGGTTGTCCTTTCTCTGTGCCCCCAACTCTTGGAGGTGTTGTATTTCTTGGGGTGTGTACTTGGATAAGTGTGTAGGGGCCATGAGAAGGACCTGAGCAGGAGAGGAAGAGTGGGAGCCTGGTGATTGAGCAGCCTGTTTTACAGTTAGATCCACCAGTTTGTTTCCCTGGGCTATGGGGTCGTTGGAGGTTTGGGGTCCTCTGCAGTGTATAACCCCAACCTCCTTTGGGAGTTGTGCAGCCTCAATAGCTTGTGTTAGATTTACTGTGGCATAACCTGCCTGGGGGGGCGGAAGTGGAGGTGGCGCTCCCATCTATGAACCGTATAATGGGATGCAGGGAGATGTGTGGAAAGGGACTGAGAAAGAGGTCTAAGGCCTCCATGCAGTTGTGTTCTAAGGATCATGAGTGTTTTGGAATGAGAGTGGCTGGATTTAAGGAAGGGCGAGGTTTAAAGGAGAACTGGGAGTTTTCAATGAAAGTAAGGTGAATAAGTTGTAGGCAGGAAAGGGAGAGAATTGACTTGGCCTTATGGCTGAGAAGGTCTTGACTGTTTGTTGTTTAAAAGTTAGTTTAGAGCTTTCTTGTGTTAAAAGGGCAGCTGCCACCAAGGCCCGTAAACAGGGCCCATTCTCGAGCTGTGGTGTTAATTGTTTAGAGAGGTTTGCAACCAGGGAGACAATATCTCCTGCCTCTTGTCCCAAAACCCTGACCACCAGTCCTTGGGTTTTAGTGACATATAGGATAAAAGGATGAGGTAGATTTGGGAGAGAGAGAGCCGGGGCTGCAAGGAGAGCAACTTTTAATCCCTGGAAGGGAGAATGAATGGGCTTTGTGGGATCTAAGGGAATGGCAGGATCCCCTTGGCTGCCCCATAAAGTGTCTTTGCTAGCACACAAAGTTAGGAATCCATAGGTGAAGATGCCCTGCAAGCCCCAAGAAAGAAAGGATTTCACCATTTGTGGTAGGAGTTACGGAGTTCAGAAATCAGACTCTTGCAATCCACCATTATTTCTCTGGTGTTGGGGGTGAGATGGACTCCCAAGGAGAGAAATTTGGGTCTTGCTGGGGAACACTGGATATCCCCTGGAGGCCAGCAGGAAAGTAAGGAGAGCAACAGTGTGGGCCTGTGAGTCCTCATAGGAGGGGCTACGAAGAAGGAGGTCATTCACATGCTGTATTAAAGTGCTAGAGGTTGGGGGGGAAGTTCAGATAAGTCTTGAGCTAAGGCCTGCATGAAGAAGTGGGGGCTATCCTGGAACCCCTGGGATAGTACTGTCCAAGTAAGTTGTTGGGAATGGTGTGTGTCAGGATTAGTCCTGTACTAAATGGTATGAGCTGTTAGGCTTTATAACCATAAGGATGGGCATATTGAAAGGCAAGTGGGTAGGCCGTGGGAGATGAGAAGGAAGGAGTTTGTTTATAAGGGGCTTTAACCCTATTAGGTGTTTGTTAGCAATGGGGTATTGTGGGACATTAGGGAACAAAGAGGGGTTCCACAACTTAACAAGGATAGGGGATGGTGCATAGCAATGGAGGGAGAGGAAGCTTCCCATACTAGAGATTAATCTTGTCCAAGGGGGAGGGAAAGGTGGAAGCCTCAGGGGCCAGGTCTGGGGCAGCCTGTAACAGGAGTATTGTAGCTGGAGTTAAAGTGTTTAGGGTAAGAGTAGCTTTGAATTTGAAAAGGATGTCCTGTCCCAGTAAGGGGGCTGGGCATTGAGGCATTATTAAAAATTTGTGTGTGAATTGGATGTGATGTAGGGTGCAGGAAAGGGGTTGAGTGATCAGTGGGTGGTATTCTGATCCCGTGACTCTACTATTGTGATAGAGGATGGGGGTGTTGGTCCTGCATATTCAGGAAGGGTAGAGTAAATGGCCCCTGTATCGATGACAAAAGAGATTGGCTTACCTGCTACAAGGTGAGTTACCCTGGGCTCATGCATGGTGATCTCTGTGGGGGTCTCAGGCCCTGGGCATCATCAGTCCTCCTCTTGGGCAAAGGAAGAGGCTCCAGTAGCTTCTTGAAGCTCTGGTATGGATGGCCATGAAGCTAAAGGCTGTGGGTTGGAGACTGGGCCACTCCCTGTCTGGCAAATGGAACAGTCAATCCCCCCAGTGACCTGGCTGTTTGTAGTGAGGACAGGGTCTGGGAGGGGGCCTGGGGTTAGAACAGGCCCATGCCCAGTGGCCAGGTTGACCACATTTGAAGCAGTTCTTGGGTGGCTTGCCTTTTGAGGTAATGAAATATGTGATTGGAGTATGTGAGCCACAGATGGCATTAGCCAGGAGCTGGTATTTGGTCTGACCTCTTTTATAGTTTTTTTTTTAATATCAGGGGCTCAATGGGTAATGAAATGAGAGTGTAAGAGAGCCATGCCTGCAGGGGAGTTTGGGTCTATAGGTGTGTATTCATGTAAAGCCTCAGAGAGGTGGGTTAGGAACTTGCTGGGATTTTCAGTGGATCTCTGTGTGATCTCTCTAAGCTTGTCATAATGAACTGACTTGTGAGTAGACTTTTGGAGGCTGTAAAGTAGGTGTGTGATCATATTATCCTGGAGATCCTGTTTTTCGAGTTGGGAAGGGTCTGAAGGAGAAAAGGGGACATGAGCTTGGACAATCCCTCCATCCCAGCCACTTCACGGAAGGATTATAAAAAGCCGGAGCTGAGGTGGGGCTGTTACCTTATGAAGGGGGAGGAGAGGGATTGAGTGGCTGAGGACGAGCATCTTGACACCAGGTAGAAGGAAGAGAGGGAAATGTGGAGGGGCTGGTGAAGGATTTGGAGCATATGTAGGTAGTTGAGGCGGCCCATATGGGGAGCAGAGTAGTCTGAGAGATCAGAAGATTGGTCCAAATCTGGAAGAGGATGTCGAGTATGAGCTATGAGAATTTGAGACATAGGACAATTTTGACAGAGAGAAGAATGTGTTCAGAGATCGGAGAAGGCCTGAACATAAAGGAATCTCTCCGTCTTGCTGTTCCAGTGACATAAGTTATCTAAATGTCTGAGAGTATCTAAATCAAGAATGCCATCTTGTGGCCACTGGGATCCATTGTGATGAGGCATTTGAGTTTTAGTGTCTCCTTGGAGGCCAAGAGGTTGTCCAGGAGACAGCCCAGAGGCATAGAGTGTGGAGTACAGTAGAAAATGAGACGTTTAGGTTTGGATTGTGAGGATCCCATTTAGAGGGTGAGAAAGGGAATGGGCAGTCCTCCTAGAAGAATGGTGCCAATGAAGAGCATCCTCTTTGCTGTCCACCTTATTTTTGAGAGAAAAGCCATGACCAGCTAATGAAGCATCCTTGAGTAGCTGGCCGGGGGGGGGGGGGCGGGGGCG
>NW_007726464.1:709296-711006 GCF_000696425.1 Galeopterus variegatus
TAGAGAGTAGTCAGGGGAACTCATAGAAGCAGGCAGGACAGACCCACTGACTCACCCTGAATTGAGGCCAATGTTGGATGCATTGGTCTGAAGTGGCAAAAGGAGAGAGTCCCAGAAGCATCCTGTTTGGCAGGTATGGGAAGGGCGGCCCAGGGCCAATCACCCCAAGAGAGAGGGGATCATCCAACAACATCAGCCAAAATCCTTCCTGGATTTTGGCACCATAGTGAAAGAAAGTGAGCCGAGACACCGGATATGGTTCAAGCTTTATTAAAGGAAAAGTGCCAAGTGCTGGCTGATATAATCAAGGAGGGGCATTATGATAATGTGGAAACTATGCAACCAGGGTGGAGAATTGAGCCCTTGCAGAAGCAAAAGTGTTTCCATTTAAGTCAGGAGGCTTCTCACAAAGGGAATGGGGGAGGGGTTGATGCTGGAGTGGAAGACAAGGCCAGCGACTGTTTTGTGCTTGTTGTATGCACAATGGCACCAGTCACATCCAAAACCCATCAGAAACTGTAAGCAATAAATTTCACTTTCTTTAAAGTTACCCAGTTCCATGTATTTTGTTATGAGCAACAAAAATGAACTAATATGCCTATCTTCTGTTCCTGCCCTTACATAGCTGACACCCTGCAGTCACCTCCTCCTGCTCTCACAGCCTGCTGGGCGTGCTCCCCCAGAGCCTGCCTGGCTCCTGGCACAGAATCATACTGTATCCAAGGGTCAGCCCTGCACATACCTGAGGCTTTTCACATCAGAAAAGCTACACAGGGGGAAGCTTTGGGGAAAAGGTGGACCGCTTTCTGAATGAAGCACACGGGTCCAAAAATACATACTCAGAATGACCTATTGGAGGAGAGTCCAGAATCCAGGCTTTCAAGGAAATGTTGCGTCAAATGTTGTGGGGGTCAGGACATGGTTAGTAGCCAATAGCTGGCATTTATTGAGCTTTTACTATGCACCAGGCTAGATGAGGTAGCCCTTCTGTGCACGGGGCCCTGAGTTACTGGGGGTTGTGAGCCCATGGAGCAGCCCTGCCTGCTGAAGAGACAAAGCTGTTTATTGTTTGCCAGGGTAAGGAAAAGGTTCCAGGGTCAGGGCCCTGGTAGGGTCTCAGAGTGGGAGAAAGCAGGCATGGGGTATTTACTGATATTTTTGAATATCAAAATGTGTGGTTTAAGATGGGTCTTTTGATAAAGTTGGGATTGGGTGAGGATCATGATATAATCCTTTCAGATTGGTGGGCAGGGTGAGGTGAGGATTTGGAGGTAGAGAGCTGACAGAGTTTTGGGTGTGGACTGTCACATGATGCTGTCTACCCAGGAGCTGATGAGTCTTTCTGGAAGGTTCCTGGGGTAAACCATAAAGTTGTTTGCAATGTTTTGTCTTCTTGGGCAAGAGTCTCCCAGGAATACTGAAGGGACGCTGTTGGGAAAATAGAATAATTTAATCAGGCTCCCCTCCCCTCAGGGCTGGTTGGGGGTGGTTCAGTAAACATTGTGTGTGTGTGAGGGGGGGAGTAAGTGCGCCTGTGTGGCAATGCCACTTTGGCTGGCGTTTAGTGCCTAGGCGGCTGCTGTCAGTATAGCCATGCTTTTCCAAACCTACAGCTTCCAAGTACCCTTTTGGCCAGTTACCTAGCTCACAGACCTGCATGAAGGGGTCTGGTGACCCAGACTGGCACATGAAGGGTTTGTGACCCAGTCT
>NW_007726464.1:711977-712902 GCF_000696425.1 Galeopterus variegatus
AATTGGCGCTGTGAGGATTCCAGGCCTTAGCCTTAACCTTGCCATAGCACTACCATTGGCTAAGTTGGCAGGATTCCAGACATTAGCCACAGCAGATCACCACAGATGCCTATACAGGCAGTCACGTCTTCAAGTCACGTCGAGGTGGACAAGCTCAAGGGATGGTTTCAATTCTCCGAGGAAAAGAGAAGCAGGTGGGTCCTGGCAGCCAGGCTGGTAAACTCTGGGGCCCTGGAAGGAGAGAGGCTGGGTTGCAACCACGAAGCCGCCATTCATAACTGCCCCACTACTGGCAAGTAATGTCAACCTCTCTTGGCCTTTAGTTTCATCTAGAATGGAGTTTTAATGAGATCAGAGAAAAAGCTCCATGAACCCTGGTGGTTGTTATCACTGCTAGTCAGCCTTTCTTGCTTTATCCAAGTGATACTAAAGTGATACACGAAAGAAAGGCAGCGAGACCCGGTCTGACAGTTCACCAGAGAAGTTCCGCTTTATTCAAGGACTGAGCATACATTTATAGGGTGCTGTGCTCCAGGTCAGGAGAGAGAGTGGACGGGGCAGTAACTGATTGGATGGGGCTGGGCAGGAGGTGATCCTTGATCTGTGACTGGCTGAGGTTTGGCGCGGGTGGGCTTGGGTGTTGGCGCCAGNACTGACTCACCCTGAATTGAGGCCAATGTTGGATGCATTGGTCTGAAGTGGCAAAAGGAGATAGTCCCAGAAGCATCTGGTTTGGCAGGTATGGGAAGGGCGGCCCAGGGCCAATCACCCCAAGAGAGAGGGGATCATCCAACAACATCGGCCAAAATCCTTCCTGGATTTTGGCACCGTAGTGAAAGAAAGTGAGCCGAGACACCGGATACCGTTCAAGCTTTATTAAAGGAAAAGTGCCAAGTGCTGGCTGATATAATCAAGGAGGGGCATT
>NW_007726465.1:0-345 GCF_000696425.1 Galeopterus variegatus
TTTATAAATCTGGCTGCTCCAACATTGGGTGCATACATATTTATGATTGTTACGTCTTCTTTTTTTTTCCTTTTTGTCTTTTTTACTGACCGGTAACGGGATAGCATCCCTCGGTGTTGCGCCCGTACCGGGGACCGGCAACGGGATCGCAACCCTCGGTGTTGCGCCCGCACCACGCTCAGCCAGTGAGCAGGAACCGGTCTCCACATGGGATCCGAACCCTTGGCGGGAGTGCCGCCATGCTCCCAAGCGGTGCACTCTCCAGTGCGCCACCGGGCCGGCCCTTGTTATGTCTCCTTGATGCATCAGTCCTTTTATCATTATGTAGTGACCCTCATTATCTCT
>NW_007726465.1:1350-2090 GCF_000696425.1 Galeopterus variegatus
AGGTATGGCTGTGTTTGTCAATTTGGTTTGCCTACTCTGTGACTGCTTAGATGGCCCTTAGAGTTCTGTATGTGTGTTTGCCTTGGGACTTGGGCCTTACTGAGAAGTTTCCTCTCTGGTCACCTCTGGGAGTTCTCCCTGATCCTTGAGTTCTGGCCCTGGCAGCTGGATCCTGTCCTGCCGGCCCGACAGGGTGTGTGAGATCGGTAAGTCTCCGCCTCCCTATCCAGGCGTTTCCCCTCTCTGTGTGCACACGATGGGGCCTCCCGGAGGGTGCGTCTTTTTTTCCGAGACTCCTCCTCCTTTGCCGGACCCCTCCCCTCTCTGTGCGCTCAGTACAGGGCTGGGGCGTGTCTTCTGCAATCCTCATCTCTCAGCCCTGCCCGGCCCGAAGGGGTCTCAGGTCTCCGCCACGGACACTGTGGGCGTTCCTGCGGCCCTGGTCAAGGTCCTCTCTGGGCCTCCCACCTTCCCCCCGGTATTGCAGCCCCCTGTGTGGTTGAGTTATCTCCCACACCAGGGCGCAAGCCCCCCTGGGGAGGATCCCACAGCACACAGTTCCTCTTTGAATCCCCCCGGCGTGAGCCGGCTCGGCGCCCTCAGGCCGTCAGCTCTCCGGCAGGATGAAGTGGGCTCGGGGGCACCCCGGTCACCCCTCTCCCAACCAGAAATCAGTCTTGGGTTTTTCCGAACTGAAGGCCACAGAGATGGTATCTGCCTCCCGGAAGCAGGGAGTTTAC
>NW_007726465.1:2313-3236 GCF_000696425.1 Galeopterus variegatus
CACTGCCGTCTTTCCTGGCCTTTGTTGCCTTGGGCTGCTCGGTCTCCCAGCGCGGTTGGGGGGCTCTCAGGAATCTTCTTTTGCATCGGCCCTAAAACCTCGAGACTGTAGTTGGTTTTTTTCGTTGTAGATTAGTTGATCAGTGATTTATTTGATTTTTGTTGCTCTTGGAAATGCAAATAGTACTCTGGCAGCATAGCACGCACTTCTCAGGCTCGCTCTGTCCTCTGGCACACCCGCTCCAGACCCGTTGCCATCTTGCTCCTCTCACCATGTTTCAATTTTTAAAAAAGACATATTCATTACAGTTTCTGAGGCTGGGAAGTGGAAAGTCCATCTGCTGGTGGCAACAGTGACTCAGGAGTCTCACATTGCAAGATGGTAGAAGGAGAGAGAACAGATTTATAGCACTTTTGAAACCTGTAAGTTTGTCTCATTGTTTATTTTCTTCCTTCTCCATTAGATTATAGGCTTAACGAGGGTAGAGACTGGTGTGTTTGGTTTTTTCCCCCCCATCACTGTATCTCCAACGTCAGTGTCTAGTACAATATCTGGCATATGTAAGTGCTCAATAAATGTTTATTTAAGAAAGGATAGACTGACCAGAGTTCAAATGAGAAGGAATATTTACTATATAAAATATGGCAACTTAAAATATTTGGAACTACAAAAGGTTTAGAAATGTGCGGGGCCGGCCCGGTGGCGCACTGGATAGTGCGCCGCTTGGGAAGCGCGGCGGCGCTCCTGTCCGAGGGTTCGGATCCCACATACAGACCGGCTCCCGCTCACTGGCTGAGTGAGGCACGGGAGCAACACCGAGGGTTGCGATCCCGTTGCCGGTCCCCGGTCCGGTACGGGGGCAACACTGAGGGTTGCGATCCGTTGCCGGACATGGAAAAAAGACAAAAAAAAAAAAAAAAAAA
>NW_007726465.1:4035-4615 GCF_000696425.1 Galeopterus variegatus
AAAAAAAAAAAAAAAAAAAAAAAAAAAAAAAAAAAAAAAAAAAAAAAAAAAAAAAAGAAATGTGGTAAAAGAGAGGGATTCAAGCTTCAAGGCAGAAATGCTAGTGTACATATAAATTGCTTATCTTTGACAGGTGGTGCAGAGTCTGATGATAGTGCTTTAAGACTGCAAAAACTGTCTTCAGAAAATAAAGATTCCGGGGCCGGCCCAGTGGCGCACTGGATAGTGCGCTGCTTGGGAAGCGCGGCGGCGCTCCTGCCGAGGGTTCGGAATCCACATACAGACCGGCCGCTCACTGGCTGAGCGAGGTGTGGGAGCAACACCGAGGGTTGCGATCCCATTGCCGTTGCTGGTCCCGGTCCGGTGCGGGGGCGACACTGAGGGTTGTGATCCATTGCCGGTCACGAAAAAGGAAAAAAAAAAAAAAAAAAAAGAAATTGACAAACTGCCAATTACGAGGGAGGAATCTTTATTTTCTTTCTTTCTTTTTTTTTTTTTTTTTTTTCCTTTTTCGTGACCGGCAATGGATCACAACCCCCAGTGTCCCCCCCGTACCGGCCCCGGACCGGCCCCGGGACCC
>NW_007726465.1:4625-64134 GCF_000696425.1 Galeopterus variegatus
GGGTCCCGGGGCCGGTCCGGGGCCGGTACGGGGGGGACACTGGGGGTTGTGATCCATTGCCGGTCACGAAAAAGGAAAAAAAAAAAAAAAAAAAAGAAAGAAAGAAAATAAAGATTCCTCCCTCGTAATTGGCAGTTTGTCAATTTCTTTTTTTTTTTTTTTTTTTTCCTTTTTCGTGACCGGCAATGGATCACAACCCTCAGTGTCGCCCCCGCACCGGACCGGGACCAGCAACGGCAACGGGATCGCAACCCTCGGTGTTGCTCCCACACCTCGCTCAGCCAGTGAGCGGCCGGTCTGTATGTGGATTCCGAACCCTCGGCGGGAGCACCACCGCGCTTCCCAAGCGGCGCACTATAGCAGTGCGCCACCGGGCCGGCCCAGCAGTTTGTCAATTTCTAGCCTGCCATGAGAAACACTCCTAATAGCTTTTTCCTTTTCCTTTTCCATTTTGAAAGATATATGTGTTACTGTTGGAACACAGCAGTGTATATATGTTAGTTATTTTGACTTTTTGAATTCTTCTTGGCAAGAACTTTGACCAAAACACAAAACAGTACCCAATAAATAGCTTTATAAGGAATTTGTTTAATGTACATTAAAAAACTTTTTAGCTAATTCCTAAAGGTTACTTTTGAAATACAGATTGTTCTCCGTTGAGCTTTAATACAGAACAGTGATAGTACTGAAGATCTTAACTAGTTTTCTACCATGACTCAGTGAATGATTTAATCATATAATTTTACCCAGACACTAAAACACAGTTCCAAATTTCATAAAGAGTAATATTCTTGGGCCGGCCCCGTGGCTCACTCGGGAGAGTGTGGTGCTGATAGTGCCAAGGCCGCAGGTTCAGATCCTACATAGGGATGGCCGGTGTGCTCACTGGCTGAGCGTGGTGTAGACGACACCGAGTGTAGGGTTGTGATCCCCTTACCAGTGAGGAAAAATAATAATAATAATAATAATAATAATGTTCTGCTAATTTCCCTTTTCTTTACTTCACATAGTATGAATTTCAGTTCATTATTTGGCAGTATGTTTTCTTACCTGACAATACGTTATACCAGAATTTCATAAGTATTTTTAAAAATACCAGTTTCTTCTTTACTATGTGCCTGTGAGGTTCAGCAAGCATGCTTTCTATTTTTTGACATGGAAATTAAAGTGAAGTGTTCTGCTGTAGGTTATACAATAGGTTCCCTCATCTTAGAGCATTACATTATGAACCCACAGAAACAGCAGATCCAGCAGTTAGTCTTTCTGATGATTATCTTTCCGTATGTGGTTTTTCTCTGGAATTGGACTCTAGGGAATTAAGAGAAAGTGTTTCTATTTGAGGAATGCAAAATTAAAATAAATTTGCAGTTATGTGTATTAAACCCTGGCATGTTTGATGACTTCTGACCTAGCTCACTTTTTTTTCTTTTTTCTTTTTCTACACAGATTGATAGAGCTGCATTCTCCTGATAGCAGGAACACGTTGATCCTGCGTTGCAAGGATACAGCCACAGCACACTCCTGGTTCGTAGCTATCCACACCAACATAATGGCTCTCCTCCCACAGGTGTTGGCTGAACTCAATGCCATGCTTGGTGCAACCAGTACAGCAGGAGGCAGCAAGGAAGTCAAACACATTGCCTGGCTGGCAGAACAGGTAGGCTGGGAGGTAGGGCAGGATCTCACCTGGTCCCCATTCAGAGCCAGAATGGTTCCCCCATTTCATATATCTGTAATATGTATCATGCTGTTAGGTCCTGGATATCTAGCTTGCAGTTCTTTTGTTCATCAGTCTTTTGCTTCTCCTCCTTTTTTTCCTTTCTGCCTTTCAGCTATTTGTTGCTGATTAACACCTCCACCAGAAGAATTAACAATCACACTATCAGGTTGTAATCTTCATCACAACCTGACTAAGAAAAAGAGGTTCTCATTACCTTCTCTGTCTTTAATGACAGAAAGTAATTATCATGATTTTAGAACAGGGTCAGCAAACTTTTTCTGTAAAGGGCCAGGTAGCATCACAACTACTTACTCTGCTTTTTTTTTTTTTTTTTTTTTTTTTTAAAGATGACCGGTAAGGGGATCCTAACCCCAACTTGGCGTTGTCAGCACCACACTCTCCCAAGTGAGCTAACCGGCCATGCCTATATAGGGATCCAAACCCGTGGCCCTGGTGTCATCAGCACCACACTCTTCCCAAGTGAGCCATGGGCTGGCCCTCTTACTCTGCTTTTGTACCAAGAAAACAGTCATAGACAATATCAAAATGAATGGGTGTGACTGTGTTTCAGTAAAACTTTATTTACAAAATCAGGTGGTGGGCTGGATTTGGGCCAGAGATCATTAACAATTTTCACAACCCTTGTTCTAATCTATTGGCAGAGTTTCCAGGGTCAGCAGGCTGTAGTTTGCTTCTCAGCTCTGGGAAAAGTATAAAATATACAAAATATCTTATAAGCCATTAGCCAAAGGTAACAACTGTCTTTTCTAACTAAAAATTGAAAAGAAGAGAAACAAGAGAGCCTAAGTGAATGTTGAGTGATGGGAAAGGAAGAATTCAACAATCCAAGTTATTTTAGATCCCAGGTTTGACAAAAGGAGGGTGAAAGTTCTACGTGACGTTAGTTACACCTATTTTCTTTTGGGGTCTTCACTCTCAGCTGGGCCAGGGGGACTTAAAAAAGAAGACTGAACTAGGGATTTCAAAGATGAGTGTTCAAATGCTGGCTCTGTTTTTCTCTGGTTTTAGACCTTTTTAAAACTCCATCTCTTTGACTCCTAGTTCCCTCTTGTGTCTGCAAAGGGACAGGGAATGGACTAGCACTGATTCTCAAATATGTTAGAATCAGCCTAGAGAGGTTTCTGTTCTTTTGTTTTGTTTTGTTTTGTTTTAAATAGTTTCCCAATTTTGCTACTCACCCTCCTCCCCAACAAAGTTTTTATTTTATTTTTCCAGTCGAGGTTGATTTTGTTTATTTAGAGAGGATGTTGTCCCCAACAAAGTTGTAATTTGGTAGATCTGTGGCAGGGCCTGGCAATCTTGTTTGGTAGCTCCCCAGGTAATTATGCTGTGGAACCAATTTTGGATCCCAATAATCCTTTTTTTTAACCTCTGAAATTTTATGAGTGTTTCAAGTAAAATTATAGTAAATTAGAACACAGAATTAGTAAAGTGATCATTTCTGTGAAGCATAATTTGAATAACTAAGCAAAGAAATGAAAATGAAAATCATGAAATATTGAAAATGAAATTGAAAATCATGAAAATAATGAAAATCATGGTATAAGTACATATGACTTTAGAAGTTTTAATATTTTAGTTATGTTTATCATTATTTCTATATTATTTTTAAATTGTAGTTGGAAAACTGGATTGAATGAAAATTGTTCTGTGCTTTCAGTAATGCCAGAAATCTTTGATTTTAAAAAGGTAACACATTCACATAGTTCAAAAGTCAAAGGATAAAAAATTAATAGGTGAAAAGTCTTGCTCTTCTTCCTGTCCTCCATCCACCAACTTCCCATCCCCTTTCCCCCAGAGAAGGAATCACTTTTATTTCTTCCTACTAAATCTTTTGGAGTTTCTTTATAAGAAAATATGAGCATTTATTCATCTTTTCCTCTTTTATAAAAGATTCCAGCCACACACCCCTGCTCCCCCAAAAGATAGCATATTATGCATACTACTTTAAACCTTGCTTTTTGGGCCGGCCCGTGGCTCACTCAGGAGAGTGTGGTACTGATAACACCAAGTCCACGGGTTCGGATCCCATATAGGGATGGCTGGTTAGCTCACTTGGGAGAGTGTGGTGCTGACAATACCAAATCTAGGGTTAAGATCCCCTTACTGGTCATCTTTAAAAAAAAAAAAAAAACCTTTTTTTTTTTTTTCTTTCATTAAAGAGTATATCCTGGAGAGCTTTTCATATCAATGCACAGAGAACTACCTCATTCTTTTTTACAACTGTAAAGTATTCCATTATGTGGCTGTAATTAAATAAGCACTTGCCCCAGTTTTGTTGTTATATTTTGCCATTACAAATGATGCTGCAATGAATAGCCTTGCAGTTTGTCCTTTCAAGTGTGCTCTATCCAAACTCTTTGGTTCCTGAGTTCAGATAGATTAGACAAGAAGGGAACCCACACTATCAGAATATATTTGGTTCTTAAGTTTCTGATAGTGAGTAGTAAAACTTTGGTTAGTAGGGGATTTATCCAAAAGTTTACATCAGTTCTTAAGTCTGGATAGTAAGAGTTCAGACAGTAGGCGATATTTCTATATGTCTAGAATAAATCCCTAGAAGTGCTGGGTCAAAAGGTATATTATTACTTACCTATCACTGCATAACAAATTATCCCCAAGACTTAGTGGCTTAAAATAACAAACATTCACTTCAGTTTCTAAGGATCGGAAATCTGATGGTGCTTAGCTGGATGATTCTAGCTCAGGATCTCTCATGAAGTTTCAGTTAAGTGATCAGCCAGGATTGCAGTTATCTGGGGGTAGATGGTTTACTTCCAAGATGATTGATTTACCTTGCTGTTGGCAGTTTCTTTCTGGCTATTGGCAGAAGTCGTCAGTCCCTCCAATGTGGACCTTTTCACAGGGCTGCCTGAGTGTCCTTGCAACACGATTACTGATTTTCCCCAAAGAGTGATCTGAGAGAGAGAACAAGATGGAAGCAACGGTGCCTTTTATGGCCTAATCTCAAAAGTAACACACTGTTACTTCTGCTTTCTTCTTTCCGTTAGAAATGAGTCACTAAGTCCAGCCTATACCCAAGGGGAGGGAATTCAGTCTCCACCTCTTGAAAGGAAGAGTAGCAGAGAATTTGTGGGCATATCTTAAAATTACCATGAGGGGTATATGCATTTGTAATTTTGATAAATATTGCCAAATTGCCTTCCATGGGGGTTGTACTAATTTAGATTCCCACCAGAAATATTTGAGAGTTGCCAGACTTTTAAGTGGACTTAATTTGGTTTATGCTAGAAAGGAGGAAAATAAAGCTACCAATTCATTACAATCTGCTTTTGTGGACTATGTTTATGTGTGTGTTTCCACCACTCAACTGGGAGCTCATGGAAGATAGGAGCACATTTTCTCCAAATCTTTATTGCCTCCAGAAAACTTACTCTAGTACTTTGTGTGTAATAGATGCTGTTATTTTTTTCTTTGTCTACATACATACATACATATAAAAAGCAATCAGACAGGTCACTAATTATAAAATATTGTCCAAGAACACAAGTTCAAGGTTGGGAAATAATATTAAGTGAAGAAGTTTCAACCAGTTTAAAAATAGTACCACTGAACTAATTCAGAGTATACTGTTTCTAAAATACTCTTGACTTTTTTTTTTTTTGTCTTTTTCCGTGTCCGGCAACGGATCGCAACCCTCAGTGTCGCCCCCGTACCGGACCGGGACCGGCAACGGGACCGCAGCCCTCGGTGCTGCTCCCACGCCTCGCTCAGCCAGTGAGCGGGAACCGGTCTGTATGTGGGATCCGAACCCTCGGTGGGAGCGCCGCTGCGCTTCCCAAGCAGCGCACTACAGCAGTGCGCCACCGGGCCGGCCCATACTCTTGACTTTTATTTTTTCAAGTAGTTGCTTGGTTTACTCAAATCAAATATCACTCTCAGAATAAGGTGTTCAAACAAGGCTGTATACCATTTCTCAGAGGTGTTATAATGATTTTATGTATCTAATGAACTAGGTAAATGCCAAAGCCCTTTCTACCTATAAGATTGGTTAATTCTGTGAGTATGAAAATGATCAAGAAAATTTGGATCATGTAATCTGTTTAGTATAGGTAAACATTCCTTTTGGCAAGAGGTGAATTTCCTGAATAACTTGCATGTAAATGAAACTGTTTCAGTTCCACTTAGAGAAGATAGTCATTTGGGGCAGATAAATTAAGGAAGGATCGTTTGTTTAACTTTAAATGATCTCTCCTTAATTTATCTTTTTTATTACTTCATGTTGTCATACACTGTGTTTGCTTAAAACAAGGAATACCTATACAACAGGTATTTGGTAACTAATAGATAATCTGTTCTATATATAGGACATCTATCTCTTTACTGATAACTGGTTTTTACGTGACTGATATTTTACCCTTTAATTGGTTATGTTCATCCCCCCTCCCCGTGTTTACAGAGGTTTTTTTAAATTAACAAATAATAATTGCATATATTTGTTGGGTAAAATGTACATTTCAATATTCATATACATTGTGGAATGATCAAATTAGACTAATTAGCATATCCATCATCTCAAATATTTATCCTTTCTTTGTGGTGAGAATACTTAAGAATCCTGTCTTTTAGCTATTTAGAAATACAGTATATTATTAACTATAGGCATCCAGCTGTGCAATAGATCACCAGAACTTATTCTTCGTATCTAACTGAAATTTTGTACCCTTTGACCAACATCTCTCTGTTCCGCATCTCCCTTGCTTCCCACCCTGCCCCAGCCTCTGGTAACCACCCTTCTACTCTCTACTTCTATGAGTTCAATTTTTTTAAGATTCCACATTTAAGTGAGATCATATAGTATTTGTCTCTCTGTGCCTGGCTCTTTCACTTAGCGTAAAGTGCTCTACATTCATCCATGTTATTGCAAATGGCAGAATTTCCTGCTCTTTTTAAGGTGGAATAGTATTCCATTGTGTATTTATATACTACATTTTAAAAATCCATTTGTCTGTTGACGGACACTTTGGTTGTTTCCATATCTTGGCTATTGTAAATAATGCTACAATAAACATGACAGTGCAGACATCTCTTTGACATACTGATTTCAATTTCTTTGGATATATACACCCAAAAGTGGGATTACTGGATTGTATGGTAATTCTATTTTTAGTTTTTTGAGGAACATCTATACCATTTTCTAGAATGGCTGTACTAATTTACATTCCCACCAACAGTGTACGAGGGTTTTTCTCCACATCTTCACCAACACTTGTTATTGTTCATCTTTTTTTTTTTTAAAGATGACCGGTAAGGGGATCTTAACCCTTGACTTGGTGTTGTCAGCACCACGCTCTCCCAAGTGAGCTAACCGGCCATCCCTATATGGGATCCGAACCCATGGCCGTGGTGTTATCAGCACCACATTCTCCCGAGTGAGCCACGGGCCAGCCCATTGTTCATCTTTTTGATAATAGCCAATCTACCAGATGTGAGGTGATACCTTATTGTGATTTTAATTTCCATTTCTCTGATGATAGAGATATTGAACATTTTTCTATGTATCTGTTGGCTATCTGTATGTCTTCTTTTGAGAAATGTTTATTTAGGTCCTTTGCCCGTTTTTAAATAGGTTTTTTATTTTCTTGTTATTGAGTAGTTTCTTGCATAGTTTGGATATTAGCCCCTTATCTGATGTATCATTTTCAAATACTTTCTCCCAGTTTGTGGGTTGTCTCTACTCTGTTAATTATTTCCTTTGCTGTGCAGAAGCTTTCTAGTTTGATGTAATCCCATTTGTCTATTTTTACTTCCATTGCTTGTGCTTTTCAGAGTCTGCTTATATTTCTAAAAGTGAATTTCCTTTGAATCTACCAAATGGAGGACATGTACATTACCTGTCAAAAAAGAGATTTATAGGATTAAAGGATTTAGGGAATGAATAATAACTATTAGTAGTTTTTCATCTTTAGTGCTATCCAACTCTATTTATTAGAAAATAAGGGCCGGCCCAGTGGTGCTCTCGGTGGAGTGCAGCGCTTGGGAGCGTGGCAGCTCCCGCCGAGGGTTCGGATCCCATATAGAGACTGGTCCGCTCACTGGTTGAGCGCGGTGCGGGCGCAACACCGAGGGTTGCGATCCCGTTGCCGGTCACGGTACGGGCGAGACACTGAGGGTTGCGATCCCGTTACCGGTCACAAAAAAAGACAAAAAGGAAAAAAAATAAATAAATAAAATTTGGAGAATGCTATTGTTTAACCAGGTGTATGTACATGTGGGTATAGAAACACAAGCAAAGTAAAACCCTAACATTAGTATCCCTTTTTTCTCCAGCTAAAAATTCAGTAGTGAAGCCATAAGACTGCTGTGCTGATAATCACAACAGAAAACAAATACTATACATAGCAGACAGCATTTTGACTCCAGTAAAAGCAAACAATATACTTAAAAGTTAAGGCAAATAGGCAAATAAAATTACTAAAATTGTAGTTTCATTTTTCTCCAATGGTAAGTAGAAAAGGAAAAAGATGTTCTCTAAAAACTAAGGACTTATCTAAAGAATAAACACTTTAAAAAAATTTTTTAAAAAATTAAATAAAAAGTTCTCTGTCTTGAAATTAGACATTGCTTCTATTGGCATTAGCTTTTTTTTTTTTTTTTTGGTGGCTGGCGGTACAGCGATCTGAACTCTTGACCTTGGTGTTATAACATCATGCTCTAACTGACTGAGCCAACCAGCCAGCCCTACCATTAGCATTTTTTCTTTAGGGCCCAAAATATCTTATTTTGGAAGAAATACATTTATTTTAGGTTTTCCAAATAGCATATACTCTGGCCTAGCCTTCAAAATGCCCCTCTTAGGGCCGGCCCGGTGGCGCACTGGATAGTGCGCCGCTTGGGAAGCGCGGCGGCGCTCCCGTCCGAGGGTTCGGATCCCACATACAGACCGGCTCCCGCTCACTGGCTGAGCGAGGCGCGGGAGCAACGCTGAAGCTTGCGATCCCGTTGCCGGTCCCCGGTCCGGTACGGGGGCAACACTGAGGGTTGCAATCCGTTGCCGGACACGGAAAAAAGACAAAAAAAAAAAATGCCCCTCTTGTAACTTAAGATAAAAGTCTATTTTTAAAAATGAGACTATTATTTTAACCCTTTGATAGATAGATTTTATATTATTTCCCCTATTGAAATATTGTCCTTAACAATCTTGCAAAGAAAGACTTACCAGTGAACGTAAACTAAAAATTCCTTCAGGGTATCTATGATCCAAAAATGTAAGTATCTAAGGGAACCTCTTTAGAGCCGATACTCTCCTTCCAGATATTGCACAATTACCCATATGGAGTTTTAGAAAACTAGGGTTCATTGATAAGCAAAGTATAATAATTTCTACAATACTCTGCTTGAATTCTCAGAGTTAGGTCATGTTTTTTGTTGCTTTCAGCACATGGAAGAACATGAGTCCTTTCATGGGCTAGAATTCATTTCCCACTACTAC
Organism: Galeopterus variegatus; assembly: GCF_000696425.1. Taxonomy (NCBI): domain Eukaryota; kingdom Metazoa; phylum Chordata; class Mammalia; order Dermoptera; family Cynocephalidae; genus Galeopterus; species Galeopterus variegatus. Next base: position 13,820 of record NW_007726465.1, read on the forward strand.
AATTAGCTTGGGGCGATGGCTAGGAGAAAAGAGTTTGGTGGTAGGTGTTATAACACAGAACTGAACCACTCAGTCCACTTTCAGGTTATAGATTTGTGTGTGTGTGTGTGTGTGTATGTGCGCGCGCATGTGCGTGTGTTGTCAAACCCTGGATCCCAGTGTTATCAGTATCATGCTCTAACCAACTGAGCTAACCAGCCTATAAAAGTATTCTTAAGGTGTTCTGCCAAGTCCAAAATACCTTCAGAAGTCATTAAGGAAAAGAAAATGAGAAGTGGTTATGAAGACAACTATTTAGGACATACGCGATTTATCAACTTGAATCCTGGTGATAATGAGGATCAGTGTTAAAATAAGTGTTGTTAAGCAGTCCCTGCTCAAAGGTCTGAGGAGAGCAAAAGTTCTTTTTTTTTGTCTTTTTTCGTGTCCGGCAACGGATCGCAACCCTCAGTGTTGCGCCCGTACCGGACTGGGACCGGCCACGGGATCACAACCCTCGGTGTTGCTCCCACACCTCGCTCAGCCAGTGAGTGGGAACCGGTCTGTATGTGGGATCCGAACCCTTGGCGGGAGCGCCACCGCGCTCCCAAGCGGCGCACTGTAGCAGTGAGCCACCGGGCCGGCCCAGAGAGCAAAAGTTCTGATGATGGCAGGGCTTCTCTTGAACACAGTCTTTTGCTTTTTGGCCTTGGATCCTTGACAATTCAGATAAAGTGGTTGTTTTCCTGCATTTTTAAATCTTTACAGAGATAACTTTGCTTTATCCAAGTAAGTACAATGGTACATTTAAAACTGAAGAAATAAACTTCCTAAAATATAATGGGGAACTCTGGCAATACTTTATTTCAGCATTTTCTAAAATATGACAGTGGATCATGATCAGCATTAAAAAAAAAAAGAATGTACACACCACCTGACACCTCCCAATGGAGAATCTCTACCAGTGGGAAGGAACTTGATGGGATGTTTCCTGTATCTCAAGTGTATTAGGATGGGAAAACAAAATGGAGGCCCACCGTGTTAGGCCATCACTGAAAGAACTTTTGCAATGACATATAATTATAGTTAGCTCTGATTTCTGGATTTTACCATTGTAACAGGCAAAACTAGATGGTGGAAGACAACAATGGAGACCTATTCTGATGGCTGTGACTGAGAAAGATTTGCTTCTTTATGACTGTATGCCGTGGACAAGAGATGCCTGGGCATCACCGTGTCATAGCTACCCTCTTGTTGCCACAAGGTAAGACTAAAGACAAAAAAATAAAATATTTATCCCACTCTAAATCTACTAAAGAGTTTCAAAGTGAATTCTATTATTTTAGGTGCCTAAAATAGCACTTAAGTAGCTGATATAGTCGACGTAGACAAAAACTTTTCTCTCACAACCTTATTGATCATTTTGCAGCTCCTAGCTCAAAATAAAGTATTTATGTTACTAGTATTTTTGTGTGCACTTTTTGAGTCGTGAAGCAACTTCCTAAATGCTCCCCTAAAGACTTGCTTCGTCATGAAGATAATAGTTTTGTGTTTTTTTTTTCTTTACTTTATTGACTGTGACTAGAAAACCACTGAAATTGTGATAGCCTTTGACTGAGTGATGAAATCATTTAAACCAGAATGTGGTACTGTGAATAAACCACACAACTCTGCCAAAATATTCTTTAACCTCTCTTTCTAATGTAAGAACACATAATTTTGATTCCATCAAATAAACATTGATTTGACCTGAAGCTAAAGTATATTTCTAGCATGCCAGATTTGGGAGGTTAGAAGGGAAAAGAATGGAGAAATTTAGATTTGGGGGCCAGAATGTCTTAATGGATAAATTAGAAAACATTTACATTCAATTTTATTTGTACTTCACAAAGAGTCAGGTGTTGATGTAACTCAAAAGTACACATTGAAAAGGAGCTCCACAGAAAAAGTATTTGGTAGTCCAAAGAGCTAAATGATGAAACCATCTAGAATGTTCTATAGAGAACAGTGTGGGGGTTTCCTGTTTTGAGCAGAAAAAGATTCATGTAAGGAGGACTATTCTTTGCATTACAGGAAGACTTTCACTTTATACAGGATTTCCTTCAACTTCCCAAGTTCCTTACATGTATCATTTGTTTTATAAAATATATAATTTTTACATTCTTTTTTAAAAATACAATTTTTTTACATAGCTTTCCAGGATTATCTCTTTAATTTAGAGATGGAGCTCCTAGATCACAGAATAAAGAGAATGGATTTGTTAGGCTTTAGAAGAAAGGTATGCCCTTGTTAATGCCTTTATAACAGAAATGTCTTACAGAAAGACTGAATTTTTTTTTTTTTTTTTTTTTTTTTTTTTTTTTCTTTTTGTCTTTTTCCGTGTCCGGCAACGGATCGCAACCCTCAGTGTTGCCCCCATACCGGACCGGGGACCGGCAACGGGATTGCAACCCTCGGCGCTGCTCCCGCGCCTCGCTCAGCCAGTGAGCGGGAACCGGTCTGTATGTGGGATCCGAACCCTCGGGCGGGAGCGCCGCCGTGCTTCCCAAGCGGCGCACTATCCAGTGCGTCACCGGGCCGGCCCCAGAAAGACTGAATTTAACTGTTAGTTTCTCTGTTTTTTTAAATTTTTTTTATTTTTATCCCCACTAAATTATAACCTCCCTGAAGTCAGGACTTATGACTTAATCTTCTCAGCACTTCCCACAATGCTCTGCATATAGTAGGCCCTCAGTAAATCTTAGTTGAATTAAATTCTGTTCCTTAAATTGTAGTTTCTCTGTCAGGGTTACATTGGGAACATTACAGGAATCCTACAAAAACATGTGGATATGTCTCAGTAGTTATAATTAGGGCAATCAAATTTTATTTTCCAAAGATTTCGAGCTTAAGAATATGACTATGGGCCGGCCCGTGGCTCACTCGGGAGAGTGTGGTGCTGATAACACCAAGGCCCCGGGTTCGGATCCTATATAGGGATGGCCGGTTCGCTCACTGGCTGAGCGTGGTGCTGACAACACCAAGTCAAGGGTTAAGATCCCCTTACCGGTCATCTTTAAAAAAAAAAAAAAAAAAAAAATGACTATGGAGATCTCTTAAATTTTAATTTAGTGGAAGAAGCTTACACTCTAGTTATGATTATAGAATACGAGAATGCTTGGACATTTCTTTAACTGTGTGCCACTGGAGGGATGGGGCAGAAACTTACCACATCCCATAGGTGAGCCTTTGTTCAATACTAGAAATTTCAATTTCACAAACAAATAATTTCTGGTCATAGACTAGACTAGGCATAGAACACCAAAGCATTTTGGTGCTAAAGAAGGAAGTAGGGTGGTTGTGTGTGTTCTGTCAGTGTGGTATTAATTGGCAACTAGGCAAAAGATATAGGTAAAATTTAAGGGCTAAAACTACAAAACTCTCGGAGGAAAATATAGAAGTAGATCTACATGACTTTGGGATAGGCAGAGCCTTCTTTGATATGATACCAAAAGCACATGAAACAATAAAAAAAATAGATAAATTTGACTTCATCAAAATTAAAAAGTTTTGTGCTTCAGGTATCACCATCAAGAAAGTGAAGACAACTCAGAATGGGAGAAAATATTTGAAAAATATATCTGATCAGCGACTTGTATCTAGAATATATAAAGAATTCTTACAACTCAGTAATCGAAAGATAAATTGTCCAATTAGAAAAAGGGAAAAGGATCTGAATAGGCATTTTTCTAAAGAGGATATACAAGTGCGTCCCCATACTGGCCAGCTGCCCCCCCAAATATACACACACGCACATATACATACATACACACATACATACATACACACAAATGGCTCAACATCATTAGCCATAAGGAAATGCGAATCAAAACTACAGTGAGATATCATCTCCTACTTACTAGGATGATGACAATAATTAAAAAGATAGATAATAACAAGAGTGGACAAGGATGTGGAACCTTCATACACTGCTGGTGGGAATGTAAAATAGGTGTGGCTGCTGTGGAAAACAGTCTGGAAGTTCCTCAAAAAGTTAAACACAGAGTCCCCATAAGCCCCAGTAATTTCAGTCCTAGGTATGTACCCTAGAGAAATGAAAACTTATGTCCCACAAAAACTTATACATGAATGTTCATAATGGCATTATTCACAGTAGCCAAAAAAAATGGAAACAACTCAAGTGCCCATCAACTGATAAATGGGGGAGGGAGCAATAGAGAGTGACTGCTAATGGGTATAGTCTTTTTTTTGGGGGGTATGAAAATCTAAAATCAAATGTGGTGACAGTTTCACAATTCTAAATATAGTAAAAACCATTGAATTTAAATGGGTATATTGTATGGTGTGTGAATTATATGTCAATAAAGCTGTTATGATTAAAACAAACCCCACAAGATTTAATAGGAAGGACTAAGACCAATACATAATAAACTGAGTTTTAATCCCTATTCTGCCATTTATAGTACATGATTGGGAGCATGTTACTGAAACTTTCTGTGACACAGATTTTCATGTAATTATTAAATGAGTTATACTTGAAAAATGTCTAGAATGGCACCTGACATATTGTAACTGCTCAGGTAAGTGTTAGCTGCTTTAATTGTAAGAGTAGTTTTGTATTATTAAATAAAAATTATATCAAAGAAGAATTCTATGTAAAAAGTAAAGTAATTGGTTTAATTTGGCCATGTTAAAAGAGGAGCTCTTGCTCTACTAGTTTTTATACATAGTCAAAGTTTCATATTAAACAAGAAGAATTCAAATGCGTTATTTGGATCAACCTAGACATGCAAATTGAACTGACCGTAAATTAAATGGATGGGTACTGTAGCTCTCTAAACATGTTGTTTCTTAATAAGTTTAATTAATGTAGCAACAGGGATTCTTTACTCCTTGTTCAGGAAGTACTGGTGCATTAGGATCCAAAATGACAGGCAGATGACAGGTTTAGTTTTTCCATGTGGCCGTGATGTTGGCCAGGTGGAATTAGTTGAAGTCACTTCAACCATGATAGAATTAAGTGGTGCTTAATCACTACCAGCCAGAGGGGATAGAGGGTAGCCACTGAGGGAGACCAGAGGATGGAACAAGGCCAGGAGGTATCCCACAAAAGGAGGCGAGGCCAGAAAGTTGTAAGCTTATGGCTTTTTAGTGTGGGGGAAAGAGAGGGTTTGAGATTTATATGAGTAATGAGAAAGGGCTGAATGTTCATTTTCTCTAATTCTATTTCTAATACTTTGGAACATAGATGTTCTCATGAGTGGATGAGATTAAAAAAGAGAGATAGAGATAGCATAAACACATAGGGAAGGAAAGGAAATTAAGGACCTTGATTATCCACAAAAGTAGATAGTCCCTGATAAATTAAGAATTAATTATAGTTTAAAATCAGATAACATTGTTAGAGTGATATAAATTAATATGAGTTACTATTTATATTAAATTGCACATTTACACATTCTTGGAAACCAAAATTCTGTGTGTGCGTGTGTTCGTTTTCTCAATAGCTATTTCAGGTTGGTGAGGAATTAAGTAAAACATGAAAGTGATAAATGAACAGGATTTTTATTTTACACGTTTCTTGAGATTAAAGCAAGATACATGACAGATAGAAAGACACATTGGTTCTATAAGTTTTCAGGATATGGACTTAGTAATCTTTTCCTATAAGCTTTCTCTGACTAGAAGAGAAAAAGATCTCAAAGAAAGTGTGTTACTTTACAATGTGGAAAATTGGTCTTGTGCTTATGGGACTTATGGGACAAAAGCTGCTAAAATGCCTTTGCATGAGCTCATCTGGCCTCCCTGCAAAAAGGGGGCCTTTTGGCAGTGTGTCCTAACGAACTGCTGCTCAGTAAGAGTTCGGCAGCTGGTTTGAATTAGATTTCCTTTGCCAAATATTTCATAATCAAATCTGTAGGAAAAAATTCTCCTAGATATTATATTTTTTAATGCCTGGCTTGGGATTAGCAATCAAACTGAATACGGTAGAATACCTCTGTCACTTCCCCAACACTCTCTTTTACTGGGATCATATGAGGATTAATTTTGAAACTTATTTAACTCTTTCTGAGATAGCTAATGTTTAAATGGCATATTGGAGTTACATGAAGCAGCTCAGTAAAGCAGTTCTCAAAGTATACTTCATGGACTCGGGGGATCCCCTTTCAGGGGGTCTGTGAGTTCAAAGCATTTTCACAGTAATACTAAGATATTATTTGCTTTTTTTCACTGTGTCGACATTTGCAGTGAGGGTAGGTGGGTAAGATTGCTGGCGTCTTAGCATGAATCAAGGCAGTTGACACTAAACAATTACAAGTCATTATATCTTTCCCTACACAAACTGGCAGGGAAAAAAAAATATGCCAGTTTAACTTCAAAATGTCTATGTTGAAGTAGTAAAAATTATTAGTTTTATTTCATCTTGACCCTTGAGTATTCATCTTTTCAATATTTTGTGTGGTGAAAAGTACTCATAGAGCATTTCTGCTGCACACCAAAGTATGATCATTGTCTCAAGGAGAAGCACGTGTAATTGAGTTGTGAGCTGAACTTGATTTTTTTTTTTATGGAACACCATTTTTTACTTGAAAGAATGTCTGACTGACAAACTATGGTTAGTCAGACTTGGGTATTTGTCAGACATTTTCTCTAAAATGACCAAAATGAAGGGAGTGGGAGAAAAAAAAGAAAATGACCAAAATGAACCTGTCCCTGAAGGAAAACACTGATAGTATTTGCTGCCAGTGAGAAAAATTCTAGCTTTCAAGCAAAAATTAGAATTCTGGAAAACTTGTGTCTGCTACCATGAGCTTGACAGCTTCCCAATACAGATGCTTCTTGACTATTATGGCACTACATCCCAGTAAACCCCAAAATAAAAAAATCATAAGTTGAAAATGCATTTAATATACTTAACCTTCCAAACATCATAGCTTAGTTATCTAGCCTTCCTTCAGTGTGCTCAGAACACTTACATAAGCCTAAATTGGGCAAAATCATCTAACACAAAGTATATTTTATAAAAAAGTGTAGAATATCTCATGTAATTTATTGAATACTGTACTGAAAGTGAAAAACAGAATGGTTGTATGGGTACTCACCCGTAACATACATATCTGAAAGCACCATCATAAGAAAGTCAAAAAATCTTGTTGAACCATCAAGTCAGATCTTTATTGATAAGGTTTCAGATTCCACATTGCAATTAACCTTTAAGAAACCACTTGTTCAGTTTTGGTTCCGTGGACAGGATATCCACAATTATCTAAAAAGGCTATTAAGGGCCGGCCCGGTGGTGCACTGGAGAGTGCGCCGCTTGGGAGCACGGCGGCGCTCCCACCGAGGGTTCGGATCCCATGTGGAGACCAGTTCCTGCTCACTGGCTGAGCGCGGTGCGGGCGCAACACTGAGGGTTGTGATCCCGTTGCCGGTCTCCGGTACGGGCGCGACACCGAGGGTTGCGATCCCGTTACCGGTCAGCAAAAAAGACAAAAAAAAAAAGGAAAAAAAATAAAAATAAAAAGGCTATTAAAATATTCCTCCCTTTTCCAACTACATACCTCTGTGAGGCTGGGCTTTCTTCATATACTGCAACTACATAGTGTAGCAGAATGCTGAAGCAGATGTAAGAATTTAGCTATTTTATTAAGCTATACAATAAAGAGATTTGTAAAAAATGTAAAATAGTGCCACTCTTATCAAGTTTTTGTTTGTTTTGGAAAATTGTTTTAATAAAAATAGATTACATTAATTTGCAACAGGTTTGTTATTTTTATTTGTATGGTGGCTGGCCAGCCCTTATTTTTAAATGAATTAATAATAATAAGTAGCTTTAAAAAATCCCAGTTAATTTCTAATATAGTAACTATCAGTAAATATAACCTATGTAAATAAAAGCATTTTGAAGTACTCAGTAGTTTTTAATAGTTTGGTCCTCAGGCCAAAAAGTTGGCAAACCACTGGTTTAGTGGTTCTCTATTAGGGCTACACATTTGAATCATCTGGAGAGCTTTTAATAAAATAAGGTTGCCTGAGCCCCAACCTAGACCAATTAAATCTGATTTTTTGAGGAATGAGCCAGACATCAGTAGGTTTTAAAAGCTGTGCATCAGGTGATTCTAGTGTACAGCCAGGATTGAGAAGTATGATAATTAACCTGGCTGAGCCAAATTGGTAGATTAGAAGAAATTGCCTTTTCCTTGAGAGTTGCTCTTGCCTTTATTATCTAAACCAACAGTGACTCCCTGAGAACTAAAGGAGCATCTATTTGCTCTTAGATATCTTCTTGCTTAGGTTACTACTATAAGAATAAAGGAGGAGGGCCGGCCCGTGGCTCACTAGGTAGAGTACGGTGCTGATAGCACCAAGGCCCCGGGTTTGGATCCCACATAGGGATGGCCGGTTCGCTCACTGGCTGAGTGTGGTGCTGACAACACCAAGTCAAGGGTTAAGATCCCCTTACCGGTCATCTTAAAAAAAAAAAAAAAGAATAAAGGAGGAGGGCTGGCCCGTGGCTCACTAGGTAGAGTACGGTGCTGATAGCACGAAGGCCCCGGGTTTGGATCCCACATAGGGATGGCCGGTTCGCTCACTGGCTGAGTGTGGTGCTGACAACACCAAGTCAAGGGTTAAGATCCCCTTACCGGTCATCTTTAAAAAAAAAAAAAAAAAAAGAATAAAGGAGGAACCAGCAAATTTGTAGAAAAATTTTATAGGTATACAGCCTATAATGAAGCTAAGAACAGGCCATTTTATTTATTTTTATTGGTGTACATTTCTCACCAAGTTTTTAAAAATCCTGTATGGAAAACATTGAGTGATTCCTTATAAATGAAGTAGTATGTTTGTTCTGTTATACTGTGTTATTTTTAACACTTCTTAAAAATAGGAAAAATATTTTTTATAAGAAGTGAATAGATTAAACTATATTAAAGGGTTGTCATGAAAGAAAATATTCAATAGTTTAATGACCTTAAGGAAAATAACTTTTCTTGTGTTTTTTCCCACATGTATAAGAGCAGAGTGTTGATAGACTATCAAAATGACATTGGTATCATTCAAACAAGGTTATTACAAATTTAAGATGTTAATTGTAATTCCCAAGGTAATCACTAAGAAAATTACTAAAAATTTACATTAAATGAATAATATGCCATTGCATAGATATATCACATTGATCATCAGTTGATAAACGTTATCTCTTAAATCACTTACACTCTTCGCATCATATCTCAGAAAGCTTTCCCTAATCCAAGGTCACAAAGATTTACTCTTACATTTTCTTATAAAAGTTTTATAGTTTTAGCTTGGACATTTCGATCTTTTATCTAGAGTTAATTTTTGTAATGGTCAAACTTCATCCTTTTGCATGTGAATATTCAGTTATCACAGTACCATTTGTTAAAAAGACTATTCTTTCCCCATTGAACTCTGTTGGTACTCTTGTCAAAAATTAATTGGTCATAAATGTGAGGGTTTATTTCTGGACTCTCAATTCTATAGCTTTGCAGTAAGTTTTAAAATCAGAAGGTGTGAATCCTCCAGATTTGTTCTTTTCAAGATTGTTTCAGTGATTCTGAGTCTTTTGCATTTCCATATGAATTTTAGGATGAGCTTGTCAGTTTCTGTCAAAAAAAAAAAAAAAAAAAGACAGCTGAAATTTTGATAGGGATTGTGTTGAATCTGTGGATCAATTTGGGCAAGTATTGCTGTCTTAATAATATTAAATCTTCCAACTCATGACACTGGATGTCTTTTTTATTTAGGGTTTTAATTTCTTTCAGCAATGTTTTGTGGTTTTCAGAGTAGAAGTTTTATTCTTCTTTTGTTGAATGTATTTCTTAGTATTTTTTCATTTGATGCTATTTGAAATCATCTTAATTTCCTTTTTGAATTGTTCATTGCTAGAATATACAATCAATATATTGATTTTTTTGTTTCTTGATTTTGTATTCTGTAACCTTGCTGAACTCATTTATTAGTTCTAATAGGTTTTTAGTGGATTCCTTAGGACTTTCTATATACAAGATCATGTTTTCTGCAAACAGAGATAGTTTTACTACTTCCTTTACATTCTGGGTGGCTTTTATTTATTTTCTTGCCTAATTGCCCTGACTAGGACCTCCAGTACAATGTTGACTAGAAGTGGCACAAGCATCATCCTTGTCCTGTTCACGATCTTATCAGGAAAACATTTAGTTTTTTTACCAGTAAGTATGTTGTCAGCTGAGTATTTTTCATTGATGCCTTTTATCATATTGAGCAAGTTCCCTTCTGTTCCACATTTGTTGAGTGTTTTTATCCTGGAAGATTTTTGGATTTGTCAAATGCTTTTTGTTTTTGATTGTCTATGACAATGATCACATGGTTTTGTGCTTTATTCTACTTATATGGTATATTACCTTAATTAATTTTGTGATGTAAAGCCAACCTTGCACTTCTGGGATAAATCCTGCTTGGTCATGCTAGATTCAATTTGCTACTATTTCGATGAGGAATTTTGTGTCTATATTCATAAGAGATAATGGCCTGTAGTTTTCTTCCTCTTGTTTTTAAAAATTTTAGTTGACATGTTGTAATTATACATACTTAAGGGGTACAATCTGATGTTTTTATACATATATATGTTGTATAATAATCAGGTTAAGGTAATTAATGTGTCATTCACCTCATGCATTTATCATTTCTTTGTGGTGAAAACATTAAAAAGTCTCTCCTCTAGCTATTATGTAATATACAAAACTTAACTGTTAACCATAGCCACCATCCTGTACAATAGAACATCAGAACTTATTCCTCCTGGGCCAGCCCGGTGGCGCACTGCTACAGTGCGCCACTTGGGAGCACGGTGGCGCTCCCGCCGAGGGTTCGGATCCCACATACAGACTGGTTCCTGCTCACTGGCTGAGCGGGGGGCGGGCGCAGCACCGAGGGTTGCGATCCCGTTGCCGGTCCCGGTCCGGTACGGGCGCGACACTGAGGGTTGCGGTCCATTGCCGGACACGAAAAAAGACAAAAAGGGGAAAAAAATAAAAAATAAAAAAAATAAAAGAACTTATTCCTCCTACCTAACTGAACTTTGTACCTCAACCTCTCCTTGTTTTCCCTTCCCTCACCCACAGTCTCTGCTAACGACTGTTCTACTCTCTGCCTCTATAATAGCAACATTTTTTTTTTTTTAGATTCCACAAATGAATGAGATCATATGGTATTTGTCTTTCTGTGCCTGGCTTACTTCACTTAACACAATGTTCTCCAAGTCCATCCATGTTTTCTTTTCTTGTGATGTTTTCGGTTTTGTTGTTAGGGTATTACTAGCCTCATAGAATGAGTTGGGAAGTGTTCCCTTCTCTTGTTTTTTGGAAGAGTTTATAAAGATTTGGCATTATTATTATTATTATTATTATTATTATGTGGCATTCTTTTTCAAGTATTTGGTAGAATTCACCAATAAATCCATCTGGGCTTGGGATTTCTTTGTAGGATGTCTTTCGCTGTTAGTTAGGGATTTTTAAACTATGTTTCATTAACAGTACTTTCTTAGGCAATATTTTGCTCTTTTCCCTTTTGTCTAAAAATAGTTTTTAGTTCATGACTGTTACATTTCTTATCTTCGTCCTTGAAACCCTCTTCTTATGGACATCTCATGGGGCAGAATATGTAAGGAGTATGAGCGAAACTGTAAGATTCTGTCTTGCTTATTGTTTCTCAATGTTTTTTTTCTATTCTGTGTACTTCCATGCTGTCCCATACTTTGATTTTAACCTTTTCTCCAAAATGATTAGTTCAAGCTCTCATTTTGTTATACTCAAAAATATTACAAGGAGCATCACTAGCTACCCCCCCAAAATGAATTGGAACTCACTTTTAAAGTAAAAAGATGGCACTTTAAAAAAAATATGTAATGGAATTAAACATGATAGTATCACATTTCAAGTGAATGGGAGTCATGAGTGGTAGCCCAGTAGTAGGGAGAGTTCCAAAGTTTAGGAAAATAATCAGTTTTCATTGGCCATCCAATGGAACAAAAGTGAATTATCTCCCATCCTGATCATAATTTGCACAGCCTAAGAAGAGCTTCCCACCTCAAAACGTAAGCTTTTAGAGCAGATTAGACTAGTAAAGTTCACAGGCACAACATTTATCAGAAGTAACGGTGTCTGCTGCAGTCAACAAGGAGTTAGACAAATGAAGAAATGTTCATTGTGAGCATCATTGAAACGCAGCAGCTGATAGTAGCTTCTGGCTTCAACTCATCAGATAAGGAAGAAGTTGGTGTGACAGCCTCTCTTATTTATCTGACTGTTGGCATTCAGTCCAAGTGATAAATGTGATGTTTCCCAGTAAATATTGAAATTCTGTTAGAGAGATTGCATCTTAATTTTTCATATCTAGCAAGTGTTCTTCTTTGAAATATAAAATATTCACTAACCCTGAGAGTAACATAACTCATTGAGTCACATAGCCCAGTGTTTTCTCAAACATTGGACCTGCTCCTTAGGATTAAGATTTCATAAAAGTTGAGTTACTTGTCTCAGGAGTTATTCAGTGTTTTTCATTTCATTTATTTTAACAGCTTATCCAGAAGAACAAAAGGGTTGGCTGGTTGGCTCAGTGGGTTAGAGCACCGTGTTTTAACACCAAGGTCAAAGGGTTCATATCCCCATACCGATCAGTCACCAAAAAAACAAACAAAAAAAGTGACAAAAGCCTTTGCTTCACTTTTTCTCTTTGCTAAGAACACATTGAGAATTCTGGGACAAGGGACATCAATAGAGAGGTGTGAGGCCAAAACTTTGACCCTTTGTTGTGCTTAGGAATTGGTCTTGTTCTTGGCCTTTTCTCCTTTGGTTTCCCTGAATGAAGAAGACACCAGCTGAATCTATAGGCTGTACCCTAATCTGACCCAGTCTTAGCCCCCTTGCCCAAACTATTCCACTTTGCCCTCTGAAACTCACTCATTCATTAGTAAAGTCTTTTATATCCCTAACCTCTTCTCTGAAGATTCCCCTTACCTTTTTCCTATAAATCTGGCTTTCCCCTAAGGACAGTGCTTCCCTTCTGTTCTTTCAAAAGTTAGCTGTTTTCTCTTCCACATCCCACTTATCTCTGGGCTTGGAAATAGGATAGGTGTCCACCTTGCTCCTTTTCACCCTTTTAGTCCATTGTTCCTCCCTCCTTCCTCCTCCCTAAAATCCCCCAACTTCTTTGAAGTTCATACCTTGAAAGTATACTACCTGAATGCTTTCCTTTTTGGCATCATCTGTAGACTACCAGGCCATTCTGTTCTGTTGTTAAAGATTTTAAGCACCTGGTTCATGTTTATTCTTTCTGTTTCTGTCTCTCTTTTTCTGTCTGCCTTTCTGTCTTCTTTCCTTTCCTCCCTCTTTCTCCCTTCTTCTCCTCTCCCCTACTAATCTTAGAATTTTTAAAATTTTAATATCCAGGTAGATGATACTTGTAATACTCTGAACTCTCGGTTCCTTAACCTCCTCTCTTCCAGTAATGTTGTCCTTCACATTATCTCTATCACCCACTTCGACCATCATGGTAATGTTCTTGTCATTACAAGAAACTGGACCTCCTCCATAATATTGAGTTAGTTCACTAATATCCTCCTATTGTGCTCAGTTATTTTTATTATAACAGATTTACTGAGATATAATTCACATACCTGAAAATTCACAGTAGCTCAAGATGGCTACTGGAAGTGCCAGCCATCATATCTAAATTATAGGCAGGAGGAAGCAGGGGAGAAGGACAAAAGGGGCACATTCCTGCTGCCTTGTTTCCTCTCTTATGGGGCTTTCCTGGAAATCCTACCCTATAATATCACCTTACAACTCAATGGACGTATCTCTCTGCAAAGGAGTTTGGGAAGTAGTCTTTTATCTATGGACACTGTCATTCAGGATAAAAGCAGCCTTCTATTTCTAAGGAAGAATGGATGTCGAGTAGGCAACTAGACAGCATTGGCAGAAACTGATAATAGCTATCTCAGACTCCGTAGTTCTAAAAACAAATTGTGTACTTCCCCTAAAAATCTGTTTTTCCTGTACTCTTCTCCATTCAGTAAAGGGCATTTTGGGGCCGGCCCATGGCTCACTCGGGAGAGTGTGGTGCTGATAACACCAAGGCCCCGGGTTCAGATCCCATATAGGGATGGCCGGTTCGCTCACTGGCTGAGCGTGGTGCTGACAACACCAAGTCAAGGGTTAAGATCCCCTTACTGGTCATCTTTAAAAAAAAAAAAAATACAATTTAGTGATTTTTAGTGTATTCACAAGGTTGCACTAACATCACTACTATCTAATAGTATGTTCTAGAATATCTAATTTCAGAACATTTTTATCATCCCCAGAAAAAACCATTAGCAGCCGTTCCCGTTCCCCTTTCCTCCCAGCCCTTGTGAATTTCTAATCTATTTTCTGTCTATGGATTTGCCTATCTGGACATTTACTATAAGTGGAATCTGGACATAAGTTTTCAACTCATTTGTGTAAATACCAAGGAACACAGTTGCTAGATCATATGGTAAAACTACGTTAAGTTTTGTAAGAAGATGTCAAACTGTCGGGCAAAATGGTCCGGCCATTTTGGAAGTACCATTTTGCTTTCCCACCAGCAATTCCTATTGTTCTACATCCTTGTCAGCATTTGGTGTTGTCCACATTTTGAACTATAGTCATGGTGATAGGTGTGTAGTGGTATCTCATTGTTTTAATTTAAGATACCCTATTGAAATATGATGTTGAACATTTTTTTCATATGCTTTTTGGCAATATACATATCTTCTTGGTGAGGTATCTGTTCAGATCTTTTACCTTTTATTTTTCCTCCAGTTTTGCTAACTTCAGGGATTGCTTTCTTTGTGGTAAAAAACACATAACATAAAATTTACCATCTTAACTATTCTTAAGTGTACAGTAGTATTGACTATATACACATTGTTGTACAACAGATCTCTAGAACTTTCTCATCTTGCAAAACTGAAACTCCGTTGAACCAGCTCCCCTCCATTTCCTCCTCTCCCCCAACCCCTGGTAACCACATTTTACCTTCTGTTTCTGTGAGTTTCACTACTTTAGATATCTCATATAAGTAGAATCATGCAGTATTTGTCCTTTTGTGACTGGCTTATGTCACTTAGAATAATGTCCTCAAGGTTCATCCACATGGTAGATTATGTCAGGATTTCCTTTTCTAAGCTGAACAATATTCCATTGAATGTATATATCCAATTTTCTTTATCCATTCTTCTGTCGATGAACATTTAGGTTGCTTCCACCTCTTGGCTATTGTGGATAATGCTGCAATGAACATAGATCTGCAAATATCTCTTCAAGATCCTGTTTTCAGTTCATTTGGATATATACCAAGAAGTAGGTCTTTTGCCCATTTTTTATCTGGGTTTTTTGTTTTCTTAATTTTTGAGTTTTAAGAGTTCTTTGTATATTTTAGATACCAGACCTTTATCAGATATGTGTTTTGCAAATATTTTCTGTGACTATGGTTTGTCTTTTCATTCTCTTAACAGTGTCTTTTGCCGAACAAAAGTTTTTAATTTTAATGAAGTCTATAACATATCAATTTTTTCTCCCATGGACTATATTTTTGGTGTTTCATCTTTTTAGATCACCTAGATTTTCTCCTATTTTATCTTCTAGAAATTGTATAGTTTTGTGTTTTACATTTAGATCTAAGATCCATTTTGAGTTAGTATTTGTGAAAGGTGTAAGGTCTGTGTCTAGACTGGTTTTTTTGTGTATGGATGTCTACTTGTTCCAGCACCATTTGTTGAAAAGACTTTCTCCATTGAATTGCCTTTGCTCCTTTGTCAAAGATCAGTTGACTTTATTTGTATGGGTCTGTTTCTGGGCTCTATTCTCTTCCATTGATCAATTTGTCTATTCTTTTGCCAATTCCACACTGTCTTGATTGCTGTAGCTTTCATACTAAGTCTTAAAATTGAGTAGTTCCAGTCCTCAAATTTTGTTCTTTATTTGTCCCGACCCGCGGGATATTCAACACAGACCCTGGCGGGGGGAGTGGGAAGGGTATGGAACAAGAGACGCGAGAGATGGGAGACAAGACAGTATTCTGATCAAGTCTCGTTTATTGATTCTTAGGTTACATCTTATATAGGAAAAAGCAGGCATGCTGCAAAGGGTCTGGAATGTAAAGATATGATAATATCTTGAGGAGAGACAAAGACAGGACATTCAAAGTAAAGGTTGCCACCCAGAATGTTTATGATTAAACAGTTTCTAGAGAAGGATAAAAGGTCACTTGCAAATTAACTTGCATAGCCAGGAGCAATCAGTTTCTGGCATAAAGATTTCGAGGCAGTTATCATGTAAAGCACGGCCATCTGAGCAGATTGTCACGTAGGAGTGGTCTCACAAGAAGGGGTGTGGAGCTTCAGGCCCCCAACATATCCCCCTTTCTTTTCTTATATGAGAAATGGAAACATAGCCCAACATAATAAGAGCTGTGTCTGGCTTAGGTTGGGATGTTCAATTCTATAACAGCTTACCCGTCATCATTTGGAGGCAGTTATCATGTAAAGCACGGCCATCTGAGCAGATTGTCACGGAGGAGTGGTCTCACAAGAAGGGGTGTGGGGCTTCAGGCCCCCAACATTTATTGTTATATTTTCTGTCTGGGTCTTTTGCATTTCCATATAAACTTTGGAATCAGTTTGTCAATATCCACAAAATAGCTTTTTTAACTAGGATTTTAATTAGGATTACATTAAATCTATAGATCAAGTTGGGGAGAATTGATGTCTTAATTGAGTCTACCTATGAAAATGAAATATTTCTTTATTTACTTAAATTTTCTTTTCTTTCATCAAAGTTTTATAGTTTTTCTCATATAAATCTTGTACATATTTTGTTAAATTTATGCCTAAGTATTTTATTCTATGGTACTGATATAAATCATATTATGTTTTTAATTTCAAATTCCAATTCCTCAAAGCAACTGACTTTTGTATATTAATCTTATATCCTGTAACCTTGCTGTAATCACTTATTAGTTTAGGAGTTTTTTGTTTGTTTTATTTATTCTAGAATTATTTTTTTTCCACATAACATTTTTTCATAGGTCAAGGAACTTTAGAGTCAAATGCAAAAGCAGCATGAATTTTTAACATAAAACCTAGATCTGTGTTTGCTGTGGGTCTTTACTAGCTACAATCCCTCCCTATCACTGGCTTCTTCTTCTTCTTCTTTTTTTTTTTTTGTAAAGATGACCAGTAATGGGATCTTAACCTTTGACTTGGTGTTGTCAGCACCACACTCTCCCAGGTGAGCTAACCGGCCATCCCTATATAGGGATCTGAACCCGTGGCCTTGGTGTTATCAGCACCACACTCTCCCAAGTGAGCCATGGGCCAGCCCTTCACTGGCTTCTGCTATTCAAAGTTCTTTGGCTAAAAAGTTTGAAATGCTATTACCCATAAGTTTTTCCTTATTTTCCCTCTGAAGTTATCACTGATGATTTGCTTAGTATTTCCTAATCAAAATTGTATCTTGTATCTTTTTGATATGCATAGCTCTTTTTTTTTTTTTTGTCTTTTTGTCTTTTTCTGTGTCCGGCAACGGATCGCAACCCTCAGTGTTGCCCCCGTACCAGACCGGGGACCGGCAACGGGATCGCAACCCTCGGTGTTGCTCCCGTGCCTCGCTCAGCCAGTGAGCGGGAACCGGTCCGCATGTGGGATCCGAACCCTCGGGCGGGAGCGCCACCGCGCTTCCCAAGCGGCGCACTATCCAGTGCGCCACCGGGCCGGCCCCGATATGCATAGCTCTTGGGAGCGTAAAAGAGCCTGTGGGAAATTGGTCCATCCAGCCCAGTATCCTTTCTTACTGTGACACCAGAGGTCATTTTATGGGAAAACAGAATGGTATCTGCTTCAGATACTATAATTGTGTTTTGAAAAGTACTTATCCAAAAGCTGTTGATGGCTTTTATAAGTTTTTGCTTATCAGTAAGCGTAATGCAGTAATTACTTTTGTTCTCTTCTCTGTTTGTGGTCCTAGGTTGGTTCATTCTGGTTCCGGATGTCGATCTCCCTCACTTGGATCTGACCTTACATTTGCTACCAGGACAGGCTCTCGGCAGGGCATTGAGATGCATCTCTTCAGGGTGGAGACACATCGGGATCTGTCGACCTGGACCAGAATACTTGTTCAGGGTTGTCATGCTGCTGCTGAGCTGATCAAGGAAGTCTCTCTAGGTAGAGATGCTGACATTTCATTTCTTTTCTTTTTTTTTTTTTTTTTTTTTGTTTTTTTCGGGACCGGTAAGGGGATCGCAACCCTTGGCTTGGTGTCGCCCGCACTGCGCTCAGCCAGTGAGCATACCAGCCAGTCCTATATAGGATCCGAACCCGTGGCGGGAGCGTCGCTGCGCTCCCAGCGCCGCACTCTCCCGAGTGCGCCACGGGGCCGGCCCTCATTTCTAATAGTAATTAAATGGAACTGTTATATTTTAATTTATTTTAAAGTAAAACCACTCTCATGTGTGCTAGGCTTTAAAATGTGCTAAAATACAGCAGCTAAAAGTGGTGATGATAGAAAGAAATCTGGTTTCTCTGTTTCACTAACATAGTTTTCCTAAGCCTGGTACTTGGCTGTAAACACATTTTTTTTTTAAAGATGACTGATAAGGGGATCTTAACCCTTGACTTGGTTTGTCAGCACCATGCTCTCCGAAGTGAGCGAACTGGCCATCCCTATATGGGATCCGAACCCATGGCCTTGGTGTTATCAGCACCACACTCTCCCGAGTGAGCCATAGGCCGGCCCCTCTAAACACATTTTATAACATTCTATGTACAACATGGCATTTTTACTGTTCGTCATTTTAATCTGCATTTAATAGTGTAAGGACTCATTTAGTGAGTACTAGATAAGTTAACTCTTTAGTTAAAAAGATTTGGAATCTAAGTTATGCATAGACACCCTTAAAATATGAGCATCTGGCAAGCTTGTGTCTGTAGAAAAATAAGGACCTGGAATAGGAATTTCTCTTTAAAAGTTTGAAAATGTGTGCCCAACACTTACTCAAACAAGCATCTAATGGAAATCACAGCTTGGTGGTTTCTTTCCGTTGTGGAAGCGCCCTCTTGTGGCTAGTTTCTGTGAATTTGGGGTATCATTCCATATACATGTATTTGTGCATATGTATATGTATAGATATTTCCAGATTGCTTTCATTTTAACAAGAACAGGCAATACTCAAAATGAAGCCACAATTGGAGTTTCCAACATGGTTTGATTTACCTTAACTACCTTGCTTGCAAATTGGTTTACTTTATTTTGCTTTTGTTTTCTATGTATTTTATTTTATAAACCTAGTTTTATAAAATTTATACAAAAAGAGAAAATGTTTCAAGAGCAGCAAATATTGGGCCGGCCCATGGCTCACTCAGGAGAGTGCGGTGCTGATAACACCAAGGCCATGGGTTTGGATCCTATATAGGGATGGCCGGTTCGCTCACTGGGTGAGCGTGGTGCTGACAACACCAAGCCAAGGCTTGAGATCCCCTTACTGGTCATCTTAAAAAAAAAAAAAAAAGAGCAGCAAATATTATTAATTATCTTTCTTTCTGTTGCTTTTGGAAAACGAGAGATCTTCATGGCTTTAGAACTAGATAGGCAACATTTCTTTGGGTCATTTTCTAGCACAGGCACAGGGACAATATTTTTAAAAAATTTTCTCAAAACAATACAATTCTTCAGCTATTTAGGACCTTTCTGATATTTTTCTCACAACCACAATGATGATTCAAGCAATGATATCCGTAGCTAGTGTATTAGTCTGTGTCTGTTTCTTATAACAAAATATATAGAACTGGGTAATTTGTGAGAAAATGAATTTATTGCTTACAGTGTCTGAGGCTGAGCAGTCCAAAGTCCAT
Source organism: Galeopterus variegatus (assembly GCF_000696425.1). NCBI lineage: Eukaryota > Metazoa > Chordata > Mammalia > Dermoptera > Cynocephalidae > Galeopterus > Galeopterus variegatus. The sequence goes on from NW_007726465.1 coordinate 33,729, forward strand.
CTAGTGGTGATGACAGTGACCCAGGGGTCTCACATTGCAAGATGGTGGAAGCAGAGAGAGAGAAGAAAGACAGACTCTCCTCTTCTTTTCAAGCCCTCAGAACCAAGCCCTTGACCACCATTTTTAATCCATTCACTACTGTGTGGTCCTACAATCCAGTCACCTCTTCAAGGCTCCATCTTTCATTTACCATAATAGGATTTCCCACCTTCCTAACAGTCACAGTGGGGGCTAAGTTTCTAATACATAAAAGTTGGGGGACACAATTCAAGTTTCAGTGAGTTTTGGGGGACACTACAGCTAGCGAGCCCCCACCTTGGATTTTGACAAAAACCACCACATCCATACTGTCTTTCTCACTTGCATTTGTCTCTCCTCCACTTTTTCTATAGAGTGTTTGGTCCTCACATTAAGGGCTGTGGGACTCTGATTTTTGTCTTGGCCACAGACTGTGCTTTCTAAGATGGGCACATCCTCCATGTGAAGTTCTGTGATGTTTTATGTTCCTGTGGGCAGCTGAAGGGTCAGGTCCTAACATCTGGGTCACCATATCTTCTTCAAGGATCCAGAGAGAGATGGTTCCCAAATGAAAAGTGCTACTTTGATTTTCCCTGTTTTTTAGTTTCACATTGTGTCTTTGGCATCTATCAGCTAAACTACACATTGCAGTATATATATATATACATTATATATATATATATATATATAATGTATATATATATATATAATTGTATATATATATATAATGTATATATATATATACTTTTTTTTTTTTTTTGACTGGTGGGGATTGCAACCCTCAGCACGGTGTGGTCTGCACCACGCTCAGCCAGTGAGTGCACTAGCCATCCCTATATAGGATCTGAACCCGCGGCCTCGGCACTACCAGTGCTGCACTCTCCCTAGTGAGCCACAGGGCCGGCCTTCACAGCTATATTTTAATATTACCTCAGTAATACTTTTATTTCCACAATTCAAGTTAACCTTTATAATTATAAATCACTTAGTCTGTATTTAGAGCTTTGCCAGATATATTAAACTGGCTGAAGGTAAAGCACTTTGAGAACCAGAATTCCTTTATGTGTATATAAGCCAGCAAGTCATTCAGATGTATGTTACTACCTATGTTAAATTGTTGGGAGATTCAGAAAGGTTTATTTAATAACTATAGTTGTGGCACATTGTACCACCTACTCACATATTTGTGGCCTTAAAGAAAGGATGTTAACAAAAAGAAATCAGTTAAGCTCTATTTCTTGTCTCCTACATGTCCTAGTTATAATTTACCCATTTGGAAAAATTTCAGGGGCTGCCTGTTAGGTCATTTGGTTAGAGCATGGTTCTGATAACACCAAGGTCAGGGGTTCAGATCCCCTTATCTGCCAGCTAGCAAAGGAAAAAAAAAAGTATACTTAGAAAATTTTTAATAAATACTTAGAAAATTTGACTAACAAATGCAATACATGATTTTTTTTTTTCCCTTTTTGTCTTTTTTCGTGACTGGCAACGGATCGCAACCCTCAGTGTCGCGCCCACACCGGACCGGGACCGGCAACGGGATCGCAACCCTCGGTGTTGCGCCCGCACCTCTCTCAGCCAGTGAGCGGCCGGTCTGTACATGGGATCCGAACCCTCGGCGGGAGCACCGCCACGCTCCCAAGCGGTGCACTGGAGCAGTGCGCCACCGGGCCGGCCCAATACATGATTTTTATAATGTTCACTTAGTTTTAAACCCTTATTCTGTTATAGTTGTAGTAGAACCGATCAGAGATCCTTCTGGTACACAAATACTATTTCCTTCTAGCAAATGTGAAATTCAGGATGAGTAAGCAGAGAATGTAGTTAACTTTCTCACGTACATAAACCCATTTTCCATTTGTCACAGGATTTGAAAATGTGAAAATACATATATCTGTATAGTTGCTCCAACTTTAATAAGTGTGCTATTAAAGGCTTATTTTTATCATACCAATTATTCAAGCCATTAAAGTCTTGTTTTTTGGTTTTTTGTTTTTTTGGTGGCTGGCCAGTACAGGGATCTGAACCAGTGACCTTGGTGTTATAAAGCTGTGCTCTCACCAACTGAGCTAACCAGCCAGCCCCCATTAAAGTTTTAAGATCATACAAAAACTTTATGAAGGTAGTTTATATTTGCGTAGCTTTGGTCATAATGAAGACTAAGAAGTAAATATAGGTAGGATTTCCATTAATGAATATGCAGAAAACCTGGGAGAGGAAAAGAAAAATGGGCATCTTAAAGTATTTATATTAGAATATATGAGGAGAGTTTGCTCTAATCGTTTGTTCTCAATTTCTTAGAAATTCTCTTGAATCCCTTTTTACTCATCTATTCAGCAGATATTTTTGAGTGTATAAGCTGTGCTTTAACTAGCTATAATAAAATAAATAAGGTAGGCATAACCCCTGCATAGGAAGGACAGAAACAGAAAGAGTAATTGGTGTCTATAAAACATATCAGCGTTGTCATACTGCATAAATGAGATACATGTATCATCTAAACATCACACGCAACCCTCTAAGGCAGTTGTTATCACCTCCATTTTCAAGATACGGGAACCAGAGATTAATGTGTGGCTGGTTCTTGAACTGAGGTCTTTTCTGACTCCAAAACCAGTGCCTTAAACCCCTGCATTTCCCTCTCTATATGACTCATTCTTATGACCAGATTAAACTTCTTCAGAACATACAATGTCAGCCTCTCTTAATTCATTAAATCAACAAATATTTGCTGAGTGTTTTAATATTTACCATGTACTGTGCTTTGTGATGAGAGAAATAAAAATAAATAAGACCTACTTTATGTCTTTGACCAAAGAGCTAGAACACAGTGTTGTGTTCTTTGTAACTCCATGCATGATTAGCCCATTGATTATACCTGATGGGCTGGCTCTTCCTACATGCAGTCACCAAGAATGTTGCCCCAGCCTTTCTCCGAGACAGTCCTGGGCAGTCGGGCTAGGTTGAACCTGCCAGACTTACTCCCTCCTGTGTTGCTCTGCAGAGCTCAGAGGAGCCTGCATGACATACATGGCCCTATGTCTGCTGTAGGGATGGGCCAGGAGACTTGCTAGAAACACTGGAGCCCCCCAGAGCCCTCCTCCCAAGTAACTGGCCCCAAGCAGCAGCAACAGGATTTGTAGCATAGAACTTCTTTGTCATTAGGGTCTTTTTCTCCATGATACATTGGTAACCACTAGCAGTCTCTCATTTGAAGCAATAAAGTAGATAATATAGTCATATTTACAAGTGTTCACCTTGGTGCAACCCTATTGATTGGTTTATTAGTTAATGAGACTTTTACCTCCTAGCTTTATTAAATTTCTTTACTATTGGGGAGCTCCTTAGAAAATTTTCTTTATGTCATTACACTCAACAATATTCTCATTCTCTGAAAAAAACCAACGCCCCCTCCACTTAGGAGTTTGAGACGTAGTAGCCAGAGCAGTAGAAGGAAAACCATGGTTGGTGGGATGGTAAGTGTCTTAGAAGCCAAAGAATATTTCAAGAAGAGGAATGATCAGGAGGGTTAAATGTATACGTTTAGGTTTAGGGTGAAATTAATATAAAAATGCCCACTAAAACTAGATTAAATATTAAAGAGATATCTTACATAAAAGAGAGAGAGCAAGAGTAAAAGGGAGAGAGAGGTCATCTCTTCCCAATCGTAGTTATTTTTAATCTGATTGAGCTAGTTTGGTTCATATGCCCACCCTGGACCATAACAATCACCAGGGGAAAGCCATGCTCTGATTGGCCCAGAAGCTATCTACCCTTAAGTTGGGGGTCACCCTTCCCAGAAACACATTAGGACAAGGTAATAAAATTGGGGTTTGGCTATAAAAAATGGAGAAATAGAAGCTGAACAGACAGCCAACAGTTAGTACTATAAGTATTAAGTAAGGTGAAGCTGAAGAAGCAGGTCAGATATCGCAACATGGAGATTATTGGTGCCTTTGGGGAGATATGCTTAATGGTGTGATGGCAGTGGCAGATTGCAGAGAGCTGAGGACTGACTGGGAGGTGACATGGACAAACTGAGTGTAGATACTCTTTCAAGAAGTTTTGCTATGAAGAGGAGAGGTGTGGGTGGGTAGTTGGAGGAAGGTAAGGAGTTGAGTAGTGGCATTTCTTTTAATAATGAGAGAGACTTGAACATTTAAACAAGTTAATGGGTATTGAGCTGGCTGGTTTACTCAGTTGGTTAGAGCATGGCACTGATAACACCAATGTCAAGGGTTCAGATCCCAATACCAGCCAGCCACCAAAAAAAAAAAGAAAAAGAAAAAGTTAATGAGAGGACTCTGATTTAGACATTTAGAGGGAGATGTTGAAAATACAAGAGAGGGCTGGGGCCGGCCTGTGGCTCACTTGGGAGAGTGTGGTGCTGATAACACCAAGGCCATGGGTTTAGATCCCTATATAGGGATGGCCGGTTAGCTCACTTGGGGGACCGTGGTGCTGACAACACCAAGTCAAGGGTTAAGATCCCCTTACCGGTCATCTTAAAAATAAAAAAATACAAGAGGAAGGAGGAATAATTAAACTTGTACAGTTTGGGGGAAGGTGGAAGTGGATACAATCCAAAGCACAGGTGGAGGGATTGGCCTCAGCCTGGAAGAGGGACAGATGGAGAGAGGAGAGGGTGGGTGGAGATGTAGGGCTCCACCTTAGCTGCTGAAGTGGGCATTGCCTTTTGCTCGTGAGCAATTTGTGCTATAGACATACCTGGCTTTTACTCCATCCTCAACTCTAAGTGCAATTCTAGGCCACTTTTATGTTGCTTGAAGTTTTAAAGTTATATCATGCTTATAATCAGGAAAAACAATTCTTGATTTTTGCCCATGGAACCATCAGTCCCCATACATCTAAACCATCACTATAAAGAATGCTATAATATAATATTACTGAGAAGCTGGGAGAAGTGGTAGAAGTTTAGCTTGAGAATTTCCTGTGAGGTCTAAGGCTGAAAATAATGGATTGTGCTGAGGCCCAAATATTGGCACTTTGTCTCAATCCCAATGTCTCATATTTATCTAATTAAATAAGGTTAGCATAATCAATAGGAATTGTACCCAAAACCAGGTATTAATGTTCTATATCAGTGGTTCCCAGTCCCGATTGCACAGTGGAAATGCCCAGAGAGCTTTTTAATAATATAGATGACAAAGTTCTGCCTCCATAGATTCTATTTTAATGTCCAACTAGTGTTGAGAACCACTGCTTTAGATTTTCAGATGAAAAATAATTTATATTATTAAGCAGTCAAAACTATTAATTAAAAATAAATGAGTAAATACAACTCTGAATATACAAAAAACCATTGAGTTGTACACTTGAAAAGGGTGAATTGCGTGTAAGGTGTGTGAATTATATCTCAATAGAGCTATTATTTAAAAGATGAGAATAATCAAAACCTTAAAGATGAAATCAGAATTTTGAAGTGTAAGTTATTCATGATACAGGGAAAATCTCATCAGAGAACTTTGTTTAGAATGATTGGTCTTAGATAAGTGATTCCTAGTTTTCTGTGGTTTGTCTGCACATAGGCCTTGGTCCTCCACTGTCCCTCTATCCCCGATCACCGCCTTGGTCCTCCACTGTCCCTCTATCCCCGATCACCACCTTGTCCCTGACCCCTCCCCCAGGTTGTGGATGGTTATCGAAGTAGGTCTCAGTGATGAGATGACTCTTAGAAAAGAGATGAAGATATCTTTTTTGTTTATTACTTAGTAATAACCCTGAAAGTTTATTTTAATTTTTAGATGAGTTAAAACATCATGGGAGGGCCGGTCTGTGGCTCACTCGGGAGAGTGCGGTGCTAACACGAAGGCCACAGGTTCAGATCCCTATATAGGGATGGCCAGTTTGCTCACTGGCTGAGCGCGGTGCTGACAACACCCAGTCAAGTGTTAAGATCCCCTTACCAGTCATCTTTAAAAAAAAAAAAAAAAAAAAAGTCATGTGTATATTAATTCTGGCATATAGTACAGAGTGGCCATATATAACAAAGTGGCCATTGTTATAACTTTAATACTATTTAAGACCTTACTGAAACAACACCTCTCTTAAGCCTTTTCCAATTCTGAAGAGTTACTCTAGTCCCCTCTTCTCTATCCTCTCACAGCATTTTGTTTATCTCTCTATTCTAGCACTTATTTCATTCTACTCTGCCCATGTTTCCTTTTCTTTCTCTCTCACTTGTCTGATCAGAAACCATCTTTTATTCGATACTGTGTCTCCCAGTACCGAACACAATGTCTGGCACGTAGTAAGTGCTTAAAACAATTTTCTTTCCAGTTTACATTGGTTGTGATTACCTGTTTGTTTTCCCTGCTGTCCTGTGAGAGCAGGGAGTTCAAGAGATAGGAATAAATGAGTTGGTGAGCATGCAAACTAAGACGTAATTCACAATGCCATTGAACAGTTGGTCTTCATGTATATTTTCTGATTATTCTGGGTCCAGACTAATGAAGTTGCTTCCCTTATCTTTCACTCTGCTCCTCAGCATCAACCCACATTGTATTCCACAAAAGGAACACAAAGCACCCACTGCTGAGTGCTGTTTCGTTTATCTCACTCCCTTGATTATCTCAAAACAGTTGTTTTTTTCCCCTTTCAACTTCAATATCTGATATCCTGTGATTGTCCTTGAATACTGCTATTGTGTGTCTTTATATTTCTGGTAACAACCCCGTTAAGCAAAATCAATATATTAAATTTCTTACCAACATCTTTAAATTGGGGTGGATGGTGGATTTATAGTCATCCAAGTGTTTTCATTGAATCATGGCCATCAGGATAGTTATAATAAGCCATTGCAACAGTTCAGACCTTGGCTGCAGATCCTGTCCCACCAGCATAGGGCCAGTTTTCACAGGTTCCTGCAAAATACACGCACACACACGCACGCACGCACGCACACACACACGAGTTAGTTGTTAAATCAGAGACACACACACACACACACAGTTAGTTGTTAAATCAGAGTTTGAGGCTTATTTCTCTTTGGTTCATTACTCCTGAGACCGTCTGAGGGTGAGGGTGTCAGACACTTAATCAACACTGCCTCCACTGTTTGATCTACTATTTAGGGGAAAACCATTTAACTAATACTGTTAGGCACAACATTTCTAGGACCAGGTCATACTCTCATTCAGAAGTATCTGGTATTATAAATTTTAAACTAAAACAAACTCAATATCTAGACCTAAACATATTCAGTATGATCTTTACTTCTCCTTTTCAAGATTGAGGTGATCATAAGCAAAATTCCATTTTTAAAGTAGCACACACACACACACTGACATTCGCTTGCCTTGCCTTCCCTCCTGGGCGGAAACAATCTGAAACAGAACATTTAAGAAATCTCTTATATGACAAGCTTGTTGGGGGTTAATTGCTTGCCTTTGCTAATAAGTGTGGTCCCTAATCTCACTCCGCTGGTGACATTCTTACAAGCAGGGACATTCACCCACCTGCATTGTGCCCTCTCCAATCAGTGCTCAAGGACTTGGGCAGATCCTTGCTCTTTGAACTTTTCTTTTTTAGATTAGAACTGATCCCTATCTTGTCTTTAGTCCTCAGTACCCTTGGCTATACTTTAGTGGTGTTAATAGAATTAAATTCTCTTGAAAACAATATGCTGGCTGGTTGCTTTGATTTGGATCTGGCTGTTCCTCCAAACCCCTCAGCCATTCATTTAGAGATTATTGCATTGGATTTCTTCTACAGGTAGATAGTCTTATTCATGTTAGTCTTCCAAGGTTACTTTTCAGAGGGTAACTAATATTAAAAGTTCATGGTCTAAACTTGTCTGCTTACAGTAGTGCTGAGAGGGATGCTACTAGTACTTATCTGTTATTCTTTTTCCCTATTTCCTAAACACACCATCTTGACTAATTGAGTTTTTGCATATCTAGGGAAAGAATAGGTTGGTTTAGATATGATGACTTGCTTGTTCAGAAGCCATTGTTTCTGTCCAAACATAGCTCAACTCTGATCCTTAAGTGATTTTAAGTTCATCTCTCAGATGACTGTGTTAATTCCCAGGACTCAGAGAGTCTCTCACTTATAGACCTGTACTAACAACAAAACTATGCTCGGGGCCGGCCCGTGGCTCACTTGGGAGAGTGTGGTGCTGATAACACCAAGGCCATGGGTTCGGATCCCATATAGGGATGGCCGGTTAGCTTGCTGGGTGAGCATGGTGCTGCAACACCAAGTCAAGGGTTCCTTACCAGTAATCTTTGAAGAAAAAAAAAAGAACTATGCTCAAATGCTAATGAAACTGGGACTTCACCAGTGTTGATAGAAGGCATTTGCCTGTTTGATGATCAAAGTTTTTTGTTTCCTATCAATTCAGATATCTCCTTTGAATTGTATCTTTGATAAGATTGATTGTACAACTTTTGCCGAGTATAGCCTTTAACTTTGATAAACATTATCTTTCTCTTACCAAACACCAACCAAACCATGTTACTGCCCCCGAAAAGCATCTCCTCTTTTGGTTGTTCCTTCTTCTTGCCCAATTGAATCCTTCCTATTCCTCCCTGTCTATGCAGTTTTATCTATTCTTTTTTTTTTTTTTCCTTTTTGTCTTTTTTCGTGACCGGCAACGGATCACAACCCTCAGTGTCGTGCCCGTACCGGACCGGGACCGGCAACGGGATCGCAACCTTCGGCACTGCCCCCGCACCTCGCTCAGCCAGTGAGCGGCCGGTCTGTATGTGGGATCCGAACCCTCGGCGGGAGCGCCACCACACTCCCAAGTGGCGCACTGTAGTAGTGCGCCACCGGGCCGGCCCAGTTTTATCTATTCTAATAGGGCCTGTCTAAAGTCCCAGCTACTCCAGGAAACCTCTCCTTGACTTTGGCTTTATTCAGTTTTGTGTTTAATCATTTTCTGTACATTCTACCTTATACAGTTAGGGATTTTATGTTTATGCCTATGTGTTTGTAAAGTCCTTGAGAGAAAGGACCATTCCTCTTACCTCTCTAGTACCATGCACAGCTTACACACACTTGCCAGCACAAGTGTTCAAGTAGACTCACTGAATTGGGCTGAATCAGGTGTCAAGGAGAGTTATGGTAATTTCTGCCTCATCTCAATCAAGATGTTTACTCCAGTGACCAAAACAAAACTCAAGTTAGGAGGTTCCAAACAAGTTAAGCATCACACACTCTCAAGAAAAGACTTTTTCCTTTTTTGAAGTCAGAAGAATCCTTTTCTACTTGATAACTGAAGTAGGAACTTTACTAATGATGTTTTTGGTTTGTCTCCAACAGGCTGCACGTTAAATGGCCAAGAGGTAAGACTCACTGTCCATTATGAAAATGGGTTCACTATCTCCAGGGAAAATGGAGGCTCCAGCAGCATTTTGTACCGCTACCCCTTTGAGAGGCTGAAAATGTCCGCTGATGATGGCATCAGAAATCTCTATCTGGATTTTGGTGGTCCTGAGGGAGAACTGGTAAGAATGTTTCTGAAAAACATGTTTATTCTAATAGGTATTCTCATTGCTTCTTACCTCTTGTATAGAAAATTATCGACTGACATTCCATTTAGAGCCAGGAAATCGTGCTTCAGTTTTTGTGATGGCATTGAGTTTGGGTGGTTGTTATTGTTGTTTTCCTTTCTCCACGTTAGAAAACCATTCTCTTTTGGGCCGGCCCGGTGGCGCACTGCTACAGTGCGCCGCTTGGGAGTGTGGCGGCGCTCCCACCAAGGGTTCGGATCCCACATACAGACCGGTTCCCACTCACTGGCTGAGCGAGGTGCGGGCGCAGCACCGAGGTTTGCGATCCCGTTGCCGGTCCCGGTCCGGTACGGGCGCGACACTGAGGGTTGCGATCCGTTGCCGAACACGAAAAAAGACAAAAAAAAAGGAAAAAAAAGAAAACCATTCTCTTTTTTTAAAGTTTTGTTTGAATGTTAGAAAGAAAAAAATAGCCCTTTTAAGAAACAGGTTTTTATCAAAAATAAGATATAAAATTCTAAAGCTGGGAAACATTAATGCATAAATTCTATCCATTGCTATTATCGGCAGTTTGTTGGGATAAGAGTAATAGAGTGACTTCATTGCTACAGAAACTCTGCTGATCAGGGGAAAAGAAACAGATATATCCACACAGCTATTGTCTTTTATGATCTCCTTTTCCTTTAAAGGAAATATTGACAGGAAGTCATGATTCCTCTTAGAGGGAATAGAGAAATGTGTCATATATATTTCAGAAATCATAAATTATGATAAAGGAATAAAGTAGTACCTTTTCTCTCTTATCAGTATTGACCCAGTAGTTCAAGTCTTATCATACATGAAATCTATGTCCACTGACATAGGCACAAAAGGTGTAAATTCAGAAACACTGAATCTTGAAATTTTAGAACTGAAAGAGGTTTTAGAGATAATGTAGTTCAAACTCGAAATGAGAAAACTGTGGCTAGAAACCTTATTTTAAATGAACCTTTAGGAGACTATGGATAGGCCATGGTTCAGGGCTTTACAAAAGCCTGGGGTATTAGTGAGAGTTAAATCCTTCTCTCTATTAAGTTAGCCAGTTATTAATATCAGTTGCCACTTAGAATGAAAGGTGCTAGATTATTCCTGGCTATTTATATGTTTTTAACCCCTGCTTTATATTTAATAGATATAAAGTTTAGTGGTGACACTAGTGATCTATAATTTGTTTCTAATAAAGTTGCACTTATCTTCAAAAGGCATAGTTAACTAAACCAGGTCCTCTTCCTGATCTCTGTTATCAGTGCCGAAGATTGACTAACCATTTGACTCATGCAGCCTGACCCCAGGTCTCCTGTTTCATCTGGTGGCAACTGTACAATTTGGAGGCCTGTGCTTATTAAGAAGGTATAACTAGCCTTCCTAACTAGCCTCAAGAGTTGTCATTTCCACAACAAACCTAATGAGGTATATCAAAAAATCACACCCGTACGTGGTCATGCTCCAGCAGTTGACTGTGGTTCCCCCTGGGAATATAATTACAATTCATGGTCTCCATATAGGATATTCCTCTTTATTTTAAATCCTCTACTTTTTGGTTCTTACCAGGCATGGTGTAACCCAGTACACCACCAATTGTCTCCTAATTGTGGATGTGAAACCTCAAACCAGTGTTAAATAATGGCATGGAATAACCTTACTTCAAAGTACACTTTTGTTTATGGTTGTAAATTCCCAAGAGTTGCCATAGTGCTGGCACAGTCTTTATCCAAGTTTTTTAAAAGTAAAACATCACATCTAAATTTGTTTATTTTGCATCTTTGCTTATTAAAGTGTCTGTATGTGGTGGTGATAATTAATGTCCTTTGTCCACAGACCATGGACCTGCACTCTTGTCCGAAGCCGATTGTATTTGTGTTGCACACATTCTTGTCAGCCAAAGTCACTCGCATGGGACTGCTTGTATGAGCAGCAAAAAATCAGAAAAGAGCCTTGACTGTCACAAGAAGTATTTCCACCTCAAAAAGGAAAAAAAAAAGCACAAAAAGAAAGTTCTTTGCTCTCTCCTCCAGCACAGTGCCTTCCCGAGGACCTGCAAATCACTGCTGAACCATAACTGTGTTTCAAGAAGAGCCTACCTTTCACAAGCGACCTTGGCCAGAAATTCCAAGACTCTAATGAGCTCCAAAATGAAGCTATTGATTTGTCTTGTTGCATAATGTGGTTTATAAGTAATTAGGTTTATTTTTCCTGTTAAAAAGGGTGGTTCATTGTTTTTCTTTTTGCACGTAATCAAATAGCCAAGAGCAGTTTTCTTTCTCTTCTTCCTGTAGGATTTGTTTCGGGCTTAGCCTGGATCTGTTTTTTAGGATGACTCTCCCTTCCCAGGTGCTAGTTTGCAGCAGCCCATTGCTTTTTGTTCACTCCAGATAGGTTGTATGTTCTGTGGGAACTTCCCGTCCTCGCTTCTCCTTCCACCCTAGGAAGCCCTTGGGTTGCATCACCAGAGGGTTCTTCTAGCTGTCCTTGCTCTTGCTACATCGCACCGCAGCCATCACTTCCCACTTTATCACAAGCTTTGCCACTAATAAGTGCTAACTTTAGGACTGAGAACTTGCAAAATTTGATTTGCCTTGCCTTCCACTCCCTTTCTAGTGGTGACCAAGTTGGAAACCACTGCTTTGAAACAAAAGTTTTGCTCCTTTTAGGTTTTTCTGATTTTATCTTTGGTAGGAGCCAGGTTTTAAAACCTACTTTAAGGGAAAGTCCTCATTTTAGGCTAAGCCATTTTTTATTCCTTACCAAATGTGCCTTTGGTTAGGTTAGTGGAGCTTTATTAGTCACTGTTTGAATAACTGGATATCACTGCCATTCCAGGGAGATCATCTATTCTAGTTTTGAGGAGGGTTTCCTTAATGATATCTTTTCTAGTGGGCAGATCTCTTTGAGGAAGAAAAATCCCAAAGAGCGAGTTTGTTTAAACAGTATACTTTGTGGGCAAAGCCAGCTCTTCAACATTAACATCACGTCGAGTTGCTTTGGGCTGTGTGAGCCCACGCAGAATCCTGGCCCTGGCCCTCTCCCTTTGTGGCAGCAAAGCAGCACAGACAAGCAGCTGCTAACTCAAGACTCAGTGCTGGCTTCATAGCGCATCCTACAGTGGGCAGGGTAATGAGACTGTGGAACAGCCACCTGCATTTTGCTAAGCGTTGCCAGGTGTCCTCATTAGGACACAGTAGCAGTAAGATCGCTGATTTTTTGGTAGTGGAGAATCACACCTTGTTTTTCCTCACTTTTGAAGGGGGTATATATCTGAAAACATTTAATATAGTATAATATCTATATAAAATATCAAGATTAGCACAGTCCCTGGATCTGAAGGAAAAGGTAACATTGATTCGGATGCTCTCTAGGACTAGTTCTTGTTTACTCGATTTTTCAGGAGTGCCGTAAGAGGATGTGAGCACTACAGAGGGGGGAGGTGGGTGAGGAGGAAAGAAAAGAAAACCCAACTGTGTATGCAAAACATGAGCTATTTGGTTTGAGTGTGGCCTGACAGGTGTGATGTGAAAGAATAGACTCATGAGCAGAGAGAGTTCTAGGTGGACATTGTAACCCCGTTGTCCTCCCTCTGCCCGTAAGGCAGCCTTCCTTCCACATGTACAGTGAGACTAACAGTATGCCAAGGTTGGGGAGAGATGTCTGTTCTTCCCCCAGCTTCAAATAATTGTTGAAGTTCCAAAAATGAATTATCTGATCCCCTTAAAACTGGAAATTAAAACCTAGACAAGAATATGTTTTTCAAGAGCTTTCTGTGTTTTGAAAATTCATAAACCTAAGATTGGTTCTATCTGAGATAAATTTGCATTTCAGGGAAGAAAAAAATGTCTTTTTTTTTTTTTTTTTTTAAAGATGACCGGTAAGGGGATCTTAACCCTTGACTTGGTGTTGTCAGCACCACGCTCACCCAGTGAGCGAACCGGCCATCCCTATATGGGATCCGAACCCGTGGCCTTGGTGTTATCAGCACCGCACTCTCCCGAGTGAGCCACAAGCCGGCCCCCTTAAATTTTTTTTTTTTTTCCTTTTTGTCTTTTTCCGTGTCCAGCAATGGGATTGCAACCCTCGGTGTTGCGCCCGCACCTCGCTCAGCCAGTGAGCAGCCGGTCTGTATGTGGGATCCGAACCCTCGGCGGGAGCGCCGCCATGCTCCCAAGCGGCGCACTGTAGCAATGTGCCACCGGGCCGGCCCAGAAAAAAATGTCTTGAAGGTCCAGCTATGATTTCTAGAAGCAGAATTTCGACACATAATAAGAAAGCTTGGACATTCATTGCAGTTAGTGTGTTATTAATATGAGAACTTGAATGATGCATTCACAGACTTCAGCAGCAAGGCCATTTAGTTGAGGTTTTCTGTGTTAAAGTGAAAGGCTAAGCCACTGAGCAGATTTGCAGGGGAACTTCTAAGCTACCATGCTCTTTAGTTATATGAAGATCTGTAAAGTAGGTATGATTAAAACATGAGCAGGAGAGGCAGGGCATGTGTGCATTTCGGCCTATTTTGCTCAAGCTTAAACTGTCACGTATAGCACTGAGGTCTATAGAGTTTTTAATATCTTTTGAGTCTTGATGTGAAATGAAAGTGTATGGGAGGTTTCTTTGTCCACTATCAGCCTGAAGTGCAAGAGCCTTTAAGCTGCTTGTGTTACATACTTTAACAGCTTTTCAATCATGGGTGACCAAGGTTGTTCTTCAATTAAGTGTGTTTGTGGGGTTTTCGTACCACCCACGAAGTATTTTTTAATGAATGGGATGCCTTGATAAATAATATGTTTTGTATTTAGATGCCAAAATATGGCAAATTATTTTCAAATGATAACTAAGAATGGGCATTTTTGATATTTCACCTCTTTTATAGAACCAGCTAACTTTTTATTGCCTTTTCACTTTGAATTAGGAAAATTGTTGAGCATGTTGCGGGTTCCTGTGTGTAGAATGGAAAGGGAACTGCAGAGTAGGGCCCCACCATTCAGGTGACCTGCTTCTCGTGCCCCTTGTGGCCTGGGGCTTGGACATCTTCTCCACCTTCCACACAGAGCCTATAAGTAGCCAGTTGGTATAGAAAAGTCTTCCTTCTCTTTCCCTAAAACTTCTCTTCTTTCTCTCCATAAAAAGAAAAGGAAAGGAACAAAAGAAAAAGACACGTCTTGGGCCGGCCCGTGGCTCACTCGGGAGAGTGCGGTGCTGATAACACCAAGGCCATGGGTTCGGATCCCATATATAGGGATGGCCGGTTTGCTCACTGGCTGAGCGTGGTGCTGACAACACCAAGCCAAGGGTTGAGATCCCCTTACCGGTCATCTTTTTAAAAAAAAAAAAAAAAAAAGACACGTCTTTTCCTTGAAGTCATCAAACGAACTTTACCTGGAAATTAGTATCTAATATTTTATATGAAGAAATACTTAAATGTATGTTTATGCAGTATTTATTAGTAGGTTGTAATTGTAAGTTCACCTACCTAGTAGACAGAGTTGAATATTGGGACATGTACAGGCAATCAAAAATAGTACTTTTAATGTCATTCACTTATTTTAAAGCCATGTTTTAGCACTTTTTAGGCTAGGGAAAGTCTGATAGTGCCTGTTATCTATACTCTCACAAACTTTGTCACTGAAAATTATTGCATGGCAGGAGAGATTGAATTATTTATTTCTTATATTTTTGTAAGTAGAAAAATCTCTCTAACCAACAGATGGCTAACATTTTTACTGATTGCTTTCTTAACTTACCCTCCTAAGCAGAATGGTAACTAAGCTTTTTTCAGCTGATTAAATGCATTTTAGCTGATGAACCAAATTTATTATTGAAAAAAATTGAGCTGTGTGGAATCTGGACAAGATTATGTTTCAGAAACAGGTTTTGCTGTAAATGGTTTTGATGGACAAAAGTGTGAGAAAAGGTTATGATGTTTTTTTTTAAATTTGTGAGAAACTCCAGGTCTTCTTGTTTAACTTATATGCATGTAGATATATTTTGTTTGTTTTCAAAACCATGGAAGAACCTGTTTATATTTTTTAATGCAAATTATCTTGTAAGCTGCTATGCAAATTCTATTAAAAGCCCTACCTGCTTAAAGAGTTAAACATTTTTGAAACTTTCAGGGAAGACCTGTAGACTCAAGCACTTTCTCTCCTTTTTGTATCTTATCTTGGACACTTATGCTGAATTATTTTTTTATTATTTTCACTGGTTATAAGCTATAGATTGTACATAATGTTTAAACTATCCAAATATCCAGCATACATTTCCACATGGCTGCCATTGGTATTGATGCCATAAATGAATGGCTGGTGAGAAAGCCAAAGGTCTTCTTTTTCAATCCCTAATAAAAGTAAACTGCCAGATCTCTTTGGTCTCAAAGCAAATTGCCGTGGTCAGATCTGAATATCTATGTATGAAAAAAGACATTTAAATTTGGGATTCTGCTTCAACTTTAAGTTGAATTTATAGTCATATTCATTCTTTTTATATATATCAGGTATGACAGAGTCTACTTTGAGTTTGGAAATCACTTTCAGTTAAATTTCAATTGTTATTGGGGCTTTTCTTTTTCCCTCTGAAGATGAAAGTGGAGGAATCTGCCGTTTCCTACCATTCTCTCTTTGTGCCCTTATTTTAATTGCTTGGTAATCGAGAATTATTTTGACTTTCCACATATTATCTTTAAAAACTGATAATAGGGGCCGGCCCAGTGGCGCACTGGAGAGTGCGCCACTTGGAAGCGCGGCGGCGCTCCCGCCGAGGGTTTGGATCCCATGTGGAGACCGGTTCCCGCTCACTGGCTGAGCGCAGTGCGGGCGCAACACCAAGGGTTGCGATCCCGTTGCCGGTCCCCGGTATGGGCGCGACACTGAGGGTTGCGATCCCGTTACCGGTCAGTAAAAAAAAAAAAAAAACAACTGATAATAGTAGTCCATTCCCACCCCCTTTTAAAAGTTATATCTTTCACTGTGCTGGGTACATAGACACTTGATAAATGTGTGTTGATCAACAGTTCTAAAATAATTATGCTGTATACCAAAATTATGTATTTTTGAGCAATATAGTTATTCCTATGTTGTAATGATGTTAAGTGGAATTTATTTTATGCTAGTAATATGTAGACTGCTTAAGTGGCTGATTTGAAACCCTTTCTCTAAAAAAAACCAAACATCTGGCAGGGATCAGTGATACAAATTCATTCTGTTAAAGGATAGAATTTCAAGTTAAGGGTAATGTACAATAAATAGGCACATAGAGCACATCTGTTTTCTTGTCTCTTTTTGACACTAGCTAAACTGCCAACTAGAAGAATGGTTGTTCTATGATAACTAGAAAGAATATTTTAACAAGATTTCTTCTTCTGTTTCAAAACATAAACTTGCCACCTTTATTCTTACTTCCCTCTTTGGGAAACTGAACTAAAGCATGTTCTAGTTTTAGAAGTAAACCCACATCTAATATAATGCATACATATGCCTTTTGCAAATTATTGCTTGCTCTCCAATGAACATTTGATTATGTTCAACAAAAATCTACTATATGAACTGTAAACTTTGAATTGCCCCTTTTAAAATATTGTGGGGCTGGCTGGTTAGCTCAGTAGGTTAGAGCATGGTGGTGTAACACCAGGGTCAAGGGTTCTTATCCCTGTACCGGCCAGCAGCCATTAAGAAAATATATATATTGGTTAAAACTAAAAACCTGTAACAGAGAAATCATACTTCATTATATTGTAAGATTATGAATCCTAGTTAGATTTCTAATTTCTGAGTCCTCTAAGTACCTTCCTCAATTTTGCAGTAATCTTAACTTCCATGCAATTGATACAAATGCTCTTTAGTTTTTGAGTCTCTCTTTATTCCAGTCACATATATATATACCTTTGCAACCTGACTGTTCTGTCACCTCTTCCAAAGTAATAGAACTCTCTTGTGAATACAGAAAACACTCTTTGAGAACTTGGAGAAGTTCTGAAACTGCAAGGCTAATTAATGACATATTAATTCATATATTCTTTCATCTAATAAATATTAATGTACAGTTTTGCACCAGGCATTCTGAAGTGTCCAAAAGAAAGTTCCTATCCTGAAGTAGCACATAATCCATTATTTCTCAATCACACCTTGCCATCTGTTTATCAATTAACAGTTCAGTAATTAACCACTTTATGTGTGTGTGTATTTTTTTTTTTTTTTTTTTTTTTTTGTGGTGGCTGGCCAGTATGGGGATCCAAACCCGTGACCTTCACATTAGAAGGCTTCACTCTAACCAAATGAGCTAGTTGGCCAGCCCTAACCACTTTATATTTTTACCAAAGTATATCTACAGTTCTTTATCTGGATCTGGCAAACTGAAAAATGTTTAAAGTGATGCTCAGGCTTTGATCCATGCCAACATGAAAGGACTTCAAGCACATTTAAATAGTTAGGTCTAGGGCTGGCTAGTGAGTTCACTCAGTAGAGCATGGTATCAGATGCCCAAACTGGCCAGCTGCCAAAAAATATAAATAAATAAAAACATAAATAGGTGGGTCTTTTCATCGTGCATGATTTTTTTATAAATGCAAAATTAGGCTTTAGTTTGGGAAACTAAAAACAGTATACAGTATCCTTAGTAAGATAAATCACAAAAATTAAGCTCTATTGGCCAAAGCAGATCAATGGGAAAGTCTTTTTTTTTTTTTTTTCAAAAGATGACTGGTAAGGGGATCTCAACCCTTGACTTGGTGTTGTCAGCACCACGCTCAGCCAGTGAGCGAACCGGCCATCCCTATATGGGATCCGAACCCATGGCCTTGGTGTTATCAGCACTGCACTCTACCGAGTGAACCACGGGCCGGCCCTGGAAAGTCTTTTTTAAAAAATGCTTCTCTTAACTATAAACAGCAAAGCTAAATGCATATTTCATCAACTCCCTATTTCTGAATTTTGCTGACATTCATTTCAACACTTACACCATTTAAGCATCTGCTGAAAGTCCTTGTAACATGGTAGATGCTGTATTTCACCATTAGTGATGGATTAAAATGAAGATATTTAAAACTTGGCAATATTCCACTTATTCTAGAACACTGGCATTCAAACTCAGTGAAAAGGGCACCTAAAGAAAATAAGAGAGGTTGATTGAATTTTTCCATAAATTTCATACAGTAACAGTCCCTTTCTTTCCAGCTCGCCTTCCATTTATTACTGGGGTCAGCTTTTCAGGCAACATCCTTAGTCATGCCCAGAAAGTACCTGAGCTATCTGTGACTGGAATGACATAGGGAACATAATCACACGTGTTCCTTTCCCTTTGTTTTTAAGTGTCCTGGAGTTGTTCACAAAATAGGTCATGCCTTCAGTGTCTTGGTTTTTACTTTAAACCTTTGACAATCAGGTGCTAACAACTGTATATTATAGAATCCAGCACATAAGTATTATCGTGTGTCTGTTCCTCCTAGAATGGAAGAAGTACTTTCCTTCTATCTCAGTCCTGTTAAAGTGGGGGTCAGTTATGTCTTTTCACCTCTGTTTTGTGAATTAATAGAATTTGGGGGAGAGGAAATGATTTGTTTTGGGTTTGGCACAATCGTAAATGTCGATGATATTCTCACCTCGTAGCAAATCTGCCCTCATCATAAGAACCAGTTTCATATATTTTTTCTCCATTACAAGACTCCAGTGTTATGTTTACAACCTGTTGGATGAGTTCAGCATTACAAGACCTTGGTGCCCAAAGAATCTGTTTTCTTTTTGGTACCAGACCTGAGGTCTTTTAGAAGATAATTTGGGAAACCACTACCTATGAAGGCCTATTTTGGCTAAATCTGTGCAAACGCTGAAAATACCCACTTGTATGTATTCTTTCCCACACTGCTTTCATTTTTGTTAAATATAAAGACTAGAAAACTAGAATAATACTTCTACAAATAATTAAAATTACATGATATTCTGGTTTTTTCTTCTTTTTAGAACCCTGTATCTAAACAAGACTTCTTTTTAAGTCTTGTTTAAAATTTAAGTCTCAAATCTTCTGGCTACCAAATCAAAAACTCATGGCATAAAATAGGGCAGAATTTCTGTTCTTAATTTTAAAAAAGCTTTATTATACTCTATAAATATAGATGCATAGACAACACTTCCCCTTGAGTTGCACATCAACATGTAGCATTGTACATTACAATGAAAATCTGTAACTTAAGGGTATTATATATATATATATACACATATACCTTTGTAACCTTTATACTGTAAATAAAAAAATTGCTTTTAAGACTTGTATTATTTTCACTTTTTTAATGTTGAAATAGTTTCAAACCTACAGGTAAAGTTTCAAAAACAGTACAAAGAACCCCTTTATCTCCTTCACCCAAATTTCTCCCTTGTTAACATTTTACCACATTTGTTCCATTGCCCTGTCTTGTCTTTTTCTGACATGATGCTCTATTACCTTTAAATTATCTAGGGTAAACCTCCAAACCACAAGGACACTCCTGCATTGCTACCACCCAACCCTCCCAATCAGGAAATCAACATTAGTACAACACTACCACCCACTCCATAGACCCTATTCAATGACACCAACCATCCAAACAATGTCTCCTTTTCCTTTCTGGCCCAGATCCTATCCAGTACCACATGTGGCTTTGATTGTCACGTCTCATCAGTCTGGAACAGTTCCTCAGTCTCACTCTAATTCTCAGGTGCCTGAGAGTCTTAAAGAGCAGAGACCTCTCATTCTGCAGGACCACCCTTCTCCTGCTCTGTCCCATACCGCCTCAGGACCAGAAGTGACACCATGCCTTCTCAGAGCATCATAGCTGGAGTCACACAATGTCAACTCATCCCACCATGGGGGATATGAAATTAACTTCAATCACATCATCAAGTTAGTGTCGCCACTATTTTCCCCTTGGCATTTAATAAGCATTTTGTGGGGAGAAATTCAGATATTCATCAAACCACCGCTACCAGCCTTAACATCCATTGATAACTCCTTCCTGTATACTCTATCACTGTAATGATTGCCAAAAGTGATTATCATCATTTCTTTTACATTTATTAGTAGGTATTCTGAGGCAAGAATCAGCTGGCTGGTTAGCTCAGTTGGTTAGAGCGTGGTGTTAGTAACACCAAGGTTAAGGGTTTGGATCCCCAAACCGGCCAGCTGCCAAAAAAAAAAAAAAAAGAAAAGAATTTCCCCTTTCTCCCACAGACGACTGATTTATAGTAAAGACTCATGGCTTCCTGTTTTTTAAGTGGGTTTTAAGCCAGTATATATATATATATATATATATATATTTTTTTTTTTTTTTCCTTTTTGTCCTTTTTCGTGTCCGGCAACGGATCGCAACCCTCAGTGTCGTGCCTGTACCGGACCGGGACCGGCAACGGGATCGCAACCCTTGGTGTTGCTCCCACACCTCGCTCAGCCAGTGAGCGGGAACCGGTCTGTACGTGGGATCCGAACCCTCGGCGGAAGCGCCACCGCACTTCCCAAGCGGCGCACTGTAGCAGTGCGCCACCGGGCCCAGTATACAGTATCCTTAGTAAGATAAATCACAAAAATTAAGCTCTATTGGCCAAAGCAGATCAATGGGAAAGTCTTTTTTTTTTTTTTTTTCAAAAGATGACTGGTAAGGGGATCTCAACCCTTGACTTGGTGTTGTCAGCACCACGCTCAGCCAGTGAGCGAACCGGCCATCCCTATATGGGATCCGAACCCATGGCCTTGGTGTTATCAGCACTGCACTCTACCGAGTGAACCACGGGCCGGCCCTGGAAAGTCTTTTTGGCACCTGGCCAACATGGGGATCCGACCCTCGACCTCAGTGTTCCAGCACCACGCTCTAATCAACTGAGCTAACCGGCCTGCCCACATCATCCTAGAATTTGGCCAGTGGGAGCTCCTTCAAAGTGGTTACTTTGTCCTTTTGATATGTCCCCATCATTCTTTAAATATTTCTTTTTTATTTCTGGTATAACAAGGGCTCCTTTTGTACTTTCCCTGCTCCAGTCCTGAAATCAGCCCCTTTTCCACGAAGCCCTGAGGTATTTTACTGTTACAAACCAAGATCTGGGTGCTTGTTTTCCTTTTTTTAAAATAAACTTTATTTTTTAGAAGAGTTTTAGGTTTACAGAAATATTGAGCAGACAGTACAGAGTGTTCCCCTGTAACCCACACCCAATTTCCCCCATTATTTACATTTTACATTAAAATAGACATTGTTACAATTAATGAACCAATGATATAATACATTAATAATAACTGAAGTCCATAGTTTATTCAGGCTTCCTAAACTTTTATCTGACATTTTTTTCTGTGTTCAGGATCCCATGAAGGATACCACGTTACCTTTAGTAGCCGCATCTCTTTAGGCTTCTCTTGGCTGTTGCAGTTGCTCAGACTTTCCTTGTTTTTGATGACCTTGACAGGTTTGAGGTTACCGGTTAGGTATTTTGTTTTTGTTTGCTAAAAGGGAAATTTATTTAACGTAAATGTGTACATTAATAAAAAAGTAAGATCTCAAATCAACAATTACCTTTGCACTTTAAGAAACTAGAAAATGAAGAGCAAACTAAGCCCAGACCTAGCAAAGGAAGTAAATAATAAAAATTAGAGCATAGATAAAGGAAATAGAAAATAGAAAAAAAAAAAAAAAAAAAACCAGAGAAAATCAATGAAACACCAAACATTGGTACTTTGACGAGATCCACGAAATTGACTAACCTTTACCTAGATGGACTAAGAAAAAAGAGAGAAGACTCAAATAACTAAAATCAGAAATTAAAAAGGGGTCATTACAACCAAACACAGCAATCAAAATTCAAGAGAATACTATGAATAATTGGTGGTCAACAAATTAGATTGTCTAACATGAAATGAATAAATTCCTAGAAACACGCCACCTACCAAGACTAAATTATGAAAACAACAGAGTTTGAACAGAACTATAGCTAGTAAGATAAGTGATTATAATTTTTCAGATACCCAATGCAGGACTCCCTTGAGGATTTCTTACAGGTCTGGTCATGTGGTGGTGAACTCCCACAGTTTTGTTTGTCTGGAAAATACACTATTTCTCCCTCATTTCTGAAGGATAGCCTTGCTGGGTATAGTATTCTTGGCTGGCAGTTTTTTTCTTTTAGTATTTTGAATATATCATCCCATTTTCTTCTGGCCTATAGAGTTTCTGTTGAGACGTCTGCTGTTAGTCTGATAGGGGCTCCTTAATAAGTGATGACACTTTCTCTTGCTTCTTTTAAGATTCTCTCTTTGTCTTTGAGCTTTGCCAGTTTTACTATAATGTGTCTTGGAGTACCATTTTTGGTTGAATCTGTTTGGGGATCTTTGAGCCTCCTGGATCTGAATGTCTGTCTCTCTCCCTATACCTGGGAAATTTTCTGTTATTATTTCATTGAACAGGTTTTCTATGCCTTTTCTCTTCTCCTCCCCTTTTGTGCTAAGGCTGTCTGAAAGCTCTCTTAGATTTTCTTCATTTTTAAAATATTTTTTCCTTCTTTCTTACTCCTGGGTTATTTTGAAAAGACTATCTTCAAGATCAGAAATTCTTTTTTTTTTTTTTTTTTTTAAAGATGACCGGTAAGGGGATCTTAGCCCTTGACTTGGTGTTGTCAGCACCACGCTCAGCCAGTGAGCGAACCAGCCATCCCTAGAAGGGATCCGAACCCGGGGCCTTGGTGTTATCAACCCCACACTCTCCCGAGTGAGCCACGGGCTGGTCCAAGATCAGAAATTCTTTCTTCTGTTTGCTCTAGTCTTCTGCTTCAGCTCTCTGTTGTGTTTTTTATTTCATGGAGTGAATTTTTCAGTTCCATGAGTTCTGCTACATTCTTTTTTTTTTCTTTCTTTTTATCCTTTTTGTCTTTTTTCGTGTCCGGCAACGGATCGCAACCGTCAGTGTCGCGCCCGTACTGGACCGGGACCAGCAACGGGATCGCAACCCTCGGCGTCGCACCCGCACCTCGCTCAGCCAGTGAGCGGGAACCGGTCTGTATGTGGGATCCGAACCCTCGGCGGGAGCGCCGTCGCGCTCCCAAGCGGCGCACTATAGCAGTGCGCCACCGGGCCGGCCCTGCTACATTCTTTTTTAAGGTATTAATCTTTTTGTAAATTTCCTCCTTCATATCCTGGATTTTTTATTTCTCATTTCATTATTTTGTCTGAGTCTTTTCATATTTCAGTGAGTTTCCTTAAGATTGTTGCTTGGAATTCCTTTTCAGTCATTTCAAGGGTTTCCTGCTCTATGGGGTCTGGCATTTAAGAATTACTGTATTCTTTTGGTGGTGTCATATTTTCTTGGATTTTTGTACTTCTAGTATCACTACATTGATGTCTGGTCATCTGATAGAGCAGTTGCTTCTTCTATTACTCCGGAGTGGGATTTGAGGAGAGAGATGTCCTCTTTTTCCAGTTCTGCTGCTGACTCTCCTTGTGTCAATGCAGTCAAGTGTCTGGCAGGCCACCTGCATGGTGACTGTGGCTACTGCTGTGGTATTGAGCTGCTTCTTTGGGAGCTGTGGCCGTGGCAGTGGCTATGGTGGGCCATGTGCATGGAAGTGGTGTTTTCAGTGTACTCCTTGCCTGCTTCTGTGTGGGGGATGCTGCCCTTGGCTCCTGCCTTAGGACCCAGGAATATTTGGCTGCTTTGGGTGCTTGGTTTGCTCATGATTACAGAGCAGGGAAAATATGCATGTATGTACATGTGTGTGTGTTATGTGTATACATATACATCTATATCTATTTCTATATCATATATTCTAAAGCCATGGGTTCACACTAATACTTCTAATACATGAGGTTTCTTTTAGCTTCCCCCATCCAGGTTTGTAAATCCCTTCTCAGTGAGTAAGCTGACTCCCATTATTCTCAATACACTTACTTATTTGCTCAATTATTTATTTGCTCAATGTACCTAATATCTCAACCACTCAGGCCACTGCTCCTCAGCGCCCCACCTCCCCACCCTCACCCCTGCACCTCTGGGCATTCTGCTGCCTCTGCATGGCATCCCTTCCTTCTCCACTCTCTTCCTTGGAAACTAACATCTCAGCAGCAGGCGGGGCAGGGGAGGTCATGGGAAGGAAGGGCAGGTAGGAACAGAAGCAACTTGCATGTTTTTTGCCCTCAACATCTTCTCATGAGAGAGTCTTGTGGATGAATGGGTCACCTGCCTCTGGTGCCATTTGAAGCAGGTTAGAACAACCCCACTTCTAAAAACTTAGTTTTGGGGGTGGCCAGTTAAATCAGTTGGTTAGAGTACAGCCTTGTGACACCAAGGTCAAAAGTTTGGTTCCCTGTACCAGCCAGCTGCAAAACAAAACAAAAACTTTGCTCTGGTTCCACCACTGACTGTGTGATGTGAGCTTAATCACTGGGCCAGTGTGACCATTATCATTCTTTGACTCACACGGAGGAGGGGAGAGGGAAAGGGGAGTCTCTTTCTCAGGAATATCAATGCTCCAATTATTTGGGTACCAGTCACTCACCTTGTGCGGTACCTCAGCAAAATTTTGCCCTGGCACTATCTCTTCAAAACTATATTCACCTGAACCTGGTTTTTGTTCCTCCTCCCTCCACACTTTTCTTAGTCCCCATCCAAGGGACTTCAAGCTCTTTAAGGAATCGAGAGCTCATTCCTTAGCATGTGCCCCAGAATGCAGGAGTTTGTACAGTCTGACTTTACTACACTGTACTGGCTAACCAGAGTTGACTCACTAGTCCAAGCTTGGGTTTAAAATAAGTAGCACATTCTTAGCAGTAGCAGAATTCAATCTAGAAAAGAGCTGTGTGAGAAAGAGCAAAGGGAATGATGCATTTGAAAGTCAATGACTTTCTACCTAAAGTGTGGGAGCAGAGAATCTGATTGTTGCTATAGTGAGAGAGTTAGCACATGAAGTTATTGATCTGATTCAGAATCATCAAGCTAAATATGTCACATGTGCCAGCCCCCAGATAACTTAACTGTAGCGCATGTATTCTTCCTTCCCTCCTCCATGTGCCTGCCCCTGTCCCCAGCAGTGGCAGCATCACTGCAAAACCGAGGGCCTCACAGAGACTGTTTTCAAGCTATCATCATCTGGCTTCCAAAGAGAAATTTTACAACGGCGACCAGTGAGATGGGGAGATCCCTGTCCCTGCCCTCAGAAGCAGCTGCTCAGCACAGAGATTGCTCTGAGGAGGAGGAGCAGGCAGTCTTGCCTGGGAAGCCCTTCCTCGCAAATTGGGTGGCTGATGTCTGGACGGTAGACTCCGTGAAAGACAGAAGCTAAGGAAGGGGTCAAACAAGGCTGGGCAGGCATAACCTAGAGAAGCGACACAGCTAGTGGGTCTCAAACCCAGCCCTTGTCACAGGCTGAATTCGGTCTACCCCAAATTTGTGTTGCAAGCCTAACCCCCAGTATCTCAGAATGTGACTGCATTTGGAGGTAGGGTTTCTAAAGAAATGATTAAGTTAAAACGAGGCCTTTGGGATGGGCCTTCATACAAGGACACCACCAATCTGGCTGGTGTCCTTGTAAGAAAAGGAATCTGGACACAGGGAGATACCAGGGGCGTGCACATAGAGCAAAGGCCATGTGAGGACACAGTGAGAGGGTGGCCATCTGCAAGCCAAAGAGAGAGGCCTCAGAAGAAACCAACCCTGCTGACACCCTGATCTTGGACAGGGTGAGAAACTAAATCTCTGTTGTTTAAGCCTCTCAGCCTGTGGTATTCTGTTATGGCAGCCCTAGCAAGCTAATACGGCTCCTTCTAATTATAGACACCTTTTGTTTTAATTCCATCTTCCAACTTGGGCAGGCTATCCAATGTGTGGGGTTAATATGCTCTGGACTTCTCTGCCTCACCTCATCCACCAGTTAGGGTCTCTCTCTTTTGTTTGCTCATTTATTCTTAATAAATTAACTATTAATCCTTCCAACAGATATTGAATATCTGTTTTGTGCTAGGTTCCTGTAGGAGACCCCACCCTGTCCCCTCGATGCAAACGGAGAGTGACTATGCCAAGTGTCACAACAGCAAGTAAAGGCCTCCCCACTCAGCTCTACCAATGGCTGAAAGAGCAGAATGTTCAGGTAGAAGCTGAGAAGCCATGACTTGTAGAGTGTGTTCCTCCCCATCTCTCGCCCAGACGCATCAAAGGCCTTGTCCTACCACTCCTGCCATATTCCTGACTCCAGTGTCCCTGGGGATGCTCCAACACCCTGGCCTTCTGCTTCCTTAACCTCCTCACGTGCAACAATGGCCCCTTCACTCTAGCTCGCCCACCCTTCTGCTCCCATAGTTACCCCTGGACTGCGTTACTGCCTGAAACAGCTATTTCCAAAATGAATAACTAGAGCATCCCTCTCCAGCTCACTCCTGTCACTATCCTTCAACCTTTTGGGTCCTAAGTTCATCCATTAACTTGCCTTCTCTCTTCACTTCCTACCTTACCCGGCTTTGATTCCGTAGCATCCATTTCAGTGCCAAACCTGTGAATTCCCTTGCTTCTCTGTCTTTTCATAGCAGCCACCTGCATGAACCCAGCCCTCTTCCTTCACTGTGCCTGTAGCTGAATACTGGGGAGAAAAATCCAAGGCAAATCGATACCTCTATACATTTATTTATTTTGGTGCTGGCTGGTTCGGGGATCCGAACCCTTGACCTTGGTGTTATCAGTGTCACACTCTCCCAAGTGAGCTAACCGGCCAGTCTCCCTATACATTTATAGAGGTTGACGACCTCTACCAGGTTTTTCCTCAATGATGCTCACTTCTGGTTCACGTAAAATGATTTTCAAACCATCTTTACTTTCTTCAAACCTCGGACCTCCCCACCTTCCCTCTTTCAGCAGACGCTCTTTTCTCTTAATTCACTGAGAAAACAGAAATCATCCAAAGGTACTGTCTTAACTTCTTGTTACCCTCTGGTCGACCAAGGAAGGCATCTAACTCCTTCTTCTCTCCTACCGTAAGGTCTAAAGCCAAGTCTCCTGTCTATGCTTTGAACCCATCCCCACTGACTAGCTTTCTTTTTCTTTTTTTTTTTTTCTTTTTTGTCTTTTTTCGTGTCCGGCAATGGATTGCAACCCTCAGTGTCGCGCCCGCACCGGACCGGGACCGGCAACGGGATCGCAACCCTCGGTGTTGCTCCCACACCTCGCTCAGCCAGTGAGCGGGAACCGGTCTGTATGTGGGATCCGAACCCTCGGCAGGAGCGCCACCGCACTCCCAAGCAGCGCACTGTAGCAGTGCGCCACCGGGCCGGCCCCTGACTAGCTTTCTTAACTAGATTATTCCTATTGTTTTGTTTTTCCCTACTGGTTTTTAAACATACTCAACTCTTCTCCCACTAACAACCATCAAAAAAAAAAAAAAAATCCTCCCTGGCATTCACAACTCCTGCAGCTATTGCTCCAGGACTCGCTTTCTTTTCCCAGCTAAACTTCTTGAGAGTTGTCCCTCCTTATGGACTCCATTCCCTCATGATCCATTCACTTGGCCCCACTGCAATATGGCTTCTTCCTCCGTCACTTATTGAGCTGAGGTCATTAGCGTCTTCCATATCTCTGCCTGCCTTCTCAGCTGCATTAGGTGCTGTCGTGCCCTCTCCCCCTATCAACAGTCTTCCCCCGACCTTGAGACACTCCTGTCCTGACATCCAAGACACTCTTCTGGCTGTCCTTCCTCTCCAGCTGTCTTCCTGAGCTTCCTTTGCAGGCTCATCCTCCTCTGGCTGGCCAACAAATCTCAAAGCTCTGTTCTAGACACTCTCTTCACCTCACTCTACACTCTACCCCTTAGAACTCACTCTCACAGCTTCCCTTCCCACCTACGCCCAGATGTCACACAGATGTGCATCTCTGATACAAAAGGTGCTCAGTTTCCCTGGGTTCAGATTTCAGGACACGCCTCTGGGTTTCCAGCCACTTCCTGGAGGTCTCAGGCCCCCTCCTCTGGGCTCTCCTATGGAGGAAAGTTACTGTTGCCAGTTAGACCTATTTTCAGCACCAACACAGGGAAAATGAAACCACAAGGGGCTGACTTATGCAAATCCAGTGGCTGGGCATGCTCAGTAGAGAGCCCAGAATATTCTTGAGTATAAGTGGTGCCTGTGATAGGATCTGACTGATGAACATGCTCCAGGAAGAGACCAACTGAGCATGTGCAAGATGAAATGTTACATAACTGGGAGCCACCCCCTCAACTGAATATTCATTAGATGGAGAAACTAGGAAAGCCCAATCCCAGCAGAAGGTGGGGTTGTTGCTAACTTTCCTGGAGGTAAAGGGCACTTGGCTGACTGAGGTGTGTATACTTTACTTTCTATCAAACTCAGCTTCAGCAAGGGCTGTTCATTCTCTTGAGCCAGCCTGCACTCTGTACTGAACTTTATGTTTTTCTTGCTTTTGCATTAGATTTGATGTCTGTCCTCAACTTACTTTTGTGTTAAACTTGGTGTGGGCCCTGCTCAATTTCTAGAGCTACGCCACACTCTCTCTGTGGAACCTGTATTTCTTATGTTATATTAAACTTGTTCTCACTTTCTGCTGTGACTCTGCCCTTGAACTCTTCCTATGGTTGAGTCAAGAATCTGGTAAGAGGACAGGGTGGGTTGAGGCCGACTATCAGGCCCCCCAGAACCTACCTCTGACATCATGTCTAGCCTTCATCTCTCTTCTGAGCTCCAGATGTATATATCCAACACCTTGATATTTCCACAGGAATGTTTCAAAGGCACCTCAAACACGTGGTCTTCCTCAACCCCTTCCCTCCAAACCTGTATTTGTCCAGTGTTCCCCATCTCAGTAGCACCAGCAATCCAGGTGCTGAAGGCAGGAGTCTTGTCTGTCCCCTCTCGCCCCTCACTATACTCCATATCCAATCCACTTCCCAGTTCTTATGCTTTTCCCTCCAAAACCTCTCCACTCTGTATATGTCTCTCCATAGCCCTCCAAGCTTCCATCACTCTCTTCTGGAGTATGGCTATAGCTTTAAACTGCAATAGCCGCCCCATCCCTGCAATCTATTTTCTATACTAGTGCTAGAATCATCTATATGAAATACAAAAAGCAAAACCTTTAAGAAAATAGTTTCCCATTATTCTTAGGATAAAACCCCAAATCTTTACCATAGCCAGAGATCCCGGTCCCTGTCCATCTCCCCAACATCAGTTCACATGAGACGTTGACTTCTTTCAGGCCATCTGAGCCTTCTTCCAGTTTCTTCACCAGTTGCCTCCTTGGGACCTTTGCACAGGCTGTTTCATCAACCTGGAATGAGCTTTTCCCGCCTCATCCCTCAAACCTCCACTTAAATAGGAGCCTTCCCTGACCCCTATGTTGGGCAGCTTACCTGTTAGTAGGTCACATATCACGTGGGCCTTCACACACGGGCTTATTACCTCCTGTTGAACATCATCTTCTTCTCAGACTGTAGGCTCGCCTAGAACTGTTTTCATCATCGTCTTAAACCCAGAAACTAGCAGAGCCCCGCACATAGTAGGTCCCTATTAAATATTGACTGAACAAACGTCAACAACCAATCTGCTGTGCTGAAGTTCACGTGGTTTAGTAAAGCCTCCAGATTCGGAGGTTTAAGAACCACCTTCCTAGGGAGAAAAGTAGAAGCGTTAATATTTAAAAAGGAAAAGAAAACTGGCTTTAGAGTCACTGGCATAGTAACCGTTACCAGGGACCGAGCCCCCAGTATAGGGATCACTGTGATTACATTAGCTGGTTCATTCATTGTCCCTAAAAACCAGACAAGGCAGGTACTAATCATCATACCCTACCAAACATCAGGAAACAAACATCCGGGAAGTTAGGCTTACTGCGCCAGTAAAACCGCCCCGGCCCTCGGCCCGCCCCCTTCCCCATCCCGCCCCTCGGCCCGCCCCCT
>NW_007726465.1:64667-70402 GCF_000696425.1 Galeopterus variegatus
CGAGTCCCCGCCCCGCCTCTGCCCGTCTCTGTTTTCACGCGCTCGAGAGGCGCCTCCACCGCAGACTCCTCCCGGCCCTCGCCCGGCTGACCGAGCCCCGCGGCCTCTAGGTGTTGCCTGAGTCCCCGGACCGCCGTGTTGATCAGCCTCACCCAGGCCTCACGGGCGCCGCCTCGGGTAGCTCGGCCTCGGGTCCGGCTGGTCGCTGAGAGAGCGATGCTCCTCCCTTCTCCTGCCCCGGCCCTGGAGCCCCCTCGGCCCCCGTCGAACGAGTCCCCGGCTCTTCCCCCAGGCTCCGACTTTCTCTTCTCGGCCATGCCGGGCGGTGCTGGGCCGGCGCCACCTGGATGAATGAATGACCCATCCTCCAGGTGCTGCCGGTCCTTGCAGGGCCAGAAAACAAATGCTCAGGCCACAGACCAGGGTCTGAATCTCATCTCTGCTACTCACTAGCGTGTGACCTTGGACTAGGTTTTTGGTCTTGGAATCTCGGGTTTTCTCATCTGTAAAATGGGGTAGGGTTGTGAGATGGATCTAGATTGAATACCTGGGGTAAAACATTCTTAATATAGTGTCTGGTACTAGTGAGTGCTCAGTAAGTGAGAGCATCAAAAGATGGGAAGCATTCATACCTGGAGGGAGAGGAGGGATGGTTACCCCAGCTGGAAGAAAAAGTGGGAACAGGCATGGAGTAAATTGGGGTACTAGGTTAAGAATTAGATGGAGTCCAAAGCCAGGTCCTACCATCCACCAGGAGAAGCCCTGATCTGTTATTGGCAGATTTCAGCCTGCAGCTCCCATCTGCCTGACTAGTTTTGGTGTGGCCTGTGAGCTGAGAATGTTTTTAGTTTTTTTTTTATTTTAAAAGATGACTGGTAAGGGGATCTTAACCCTTGACTTGGTGTTGTCAGCACCACGCTCTCCCAAGTGAGCCACAGGCCAGCCCTTGTTTTTATGGTTTTTAAAAAACAGCTATATTGGGGCCGGCCCGTGGCTCACTCGGGAGAGTGCGGTGCTGATAACACCAAGGCCCCGGGTTCGGATCCCATATAGGGATGGCGGGTTCGCTCACTGGCTGAGCGTGGTGCTGACAACACCAAGTCAAGGGTTAAGATCCCCTTACCGGTCATCTTTTTAAAAAATAAAAAACAGCTATATTAAGACAAGTCACATGTCGTACAATTCACCTATTTAACATGTATAATTCAATGCTTTTGGTATATTCACAGAACTGTGTGACCATCACATCACTTTTTAGAACATTTTCATCACTCCCAAAAGAAACCCTGAGCCCTTTAGCAGTTACTCCCCAATCCAGCCCCTGGCAACCCCTAATCTGCTTTCTGTCTCTATGGATTTGCCTATTCTGTACATTTTATATAGATGGAATCATATGATATATAGCTCTTTGTGACTAGCTTCTTTCACTTAACATAATGTCATAGGATTTACACTTTTTAAATGGCTGGAAAAAAAATCTCATGTCATGTGAAAATCATATGAAATTCAAATTTCAGCATCTATAAATAAAGTTTTATTAGAATATATCCCTGCTCATTCATTTACATATTGTCTGTGGCTGCTTTTGTGCTACAAAGGCAGAGTTGAGTAGTTGCTACAGAGATTGTCTGGCTGGCAGAAGCATCTAAAATACTTACTGTCTGGTCCTTTACAGAAAAGGTTTGCCAGCCTCTCTGTTAGCACAGCTTCATTATCCTTTTCTCTCCTCCTCATCCTTTGTCATATGTGTTACTAGAGATGCTGCAGGGCTGACAGTTTTATTTGTCACCTTTCGCTCCTGTTATGCAAAACTGTTTCTCTCCCTATGTGTGAAAAACTACATGGTTGCCAGAAAAATCTAATGCATTCTTCAGTACATTAATCTAGAAGGAGGGAGGGATGGGCCTACTCTGCTCCATGGGGGGGCAGAGCATGCCTTGAGTATTGTTCTGAGCCCCGCCTTTCAAAAGGACAGGCCCAGGGAAGAAGCCATAGAGAGTGATGAAGTCCAAGGAACTGGGGGGTGTCTGCTGTGGAGAAGAGAAGCCACCAGGGACAGGTGCACTGCCTCCATGTCTTGTCTGAAGAGCGGTCATGGGAGAGAGAGTGGACAAGTGAGGCTTGTGTTTAAGCTGATTGTCCAAGAAGGTTCTGGGCTCCTAGCCATTCTCTATTTGTAGGTAGTGGAGGGAGCGGAATCTTGAAAATAGTAGCAACACTCTCCCACCCTTCCTCATCTCCAGTCTGGTGAGTTCATTTAACATCAGCCCGGCCTTGCTTACCCCACTCTGTTAAGAGTCATACAGCTAGCTTCATGTCTTTTGGAGACTCGTTACTTGCAGATGAGGAAGGGCTGAATAAATGTTCTGGCCCTGCCAAGAGCTGGTCAGCAAGTTTATTGTTTGCCCTGGCTGGAACTGTGGGTCTGCGGTGGGCTCTGCCTGTCCAGTGACTCGTGCTGGATCAGGTCAAGGAGGAGAATTCTGGTCACGCCCAGGTTGGTGAAGCTGCGGTTTCTAAAACTGGATATGTAGGTGCTTTCAGTTCAGCCAGGACATGGGCATGTAGGATTTATGAGATTCTTCAAGACACTGTCACAGAGTTCTTAGAAGGTTCCAGAGGACAGTTCCTCTCAATTGGCAGCACGTATGTCCTCTGGAATAAGCAATCACTGTTCTTGAGGAGCAAGTGGTATATTGAACCATGTGTCTACACATCCTAGGTGTCAACTTTAGATAGTTGAGGAAAACTGTCTTCTCTTTTCAGCCTAGAGAAGCAAGTTGAGTTGGGCCAGTAGGAGGGAGCAGAGATGCCTTGAAGTCCAGCTTGCAGAAACTCTTGGGTTGGTGCCGGACTTTCCTAGCTGGCCGGCTCTGCTCTGGTCCTGGGGACAAGCGTAGTTTCTGGCCTCCTTGCTGAGCAAAACAGCAGTCAGTTGCTTCTGGTACTTCCCCTTTTGCAGCCTCTCAGTTCAGGTCTGTTTCTCTTCCTGGAGGCAGTGGAATAGAAAGTCCTGCAAACTTGCCCTTTGAGCCCTAAACTGAAACATCAGGTCAGGTTTCCACTTGCTGAAGTCCTGAGAAGGTGGTTGCTTTTGACCGTAGGAGCCTACTGTGAAGAGAGAATTCGATTTTTCAAAGCTTCCTTTTAAGGCCTTTCTAGTTGATGCTGGAAAAGTAGGCCAATGTAATGGTCTGTGACCGAGAAACCCCCAGGCCTGGGAATATCTCTCATCATGTCTCACTTGGCTGCCTGTGACCGCAAGGGCTTTCCAGATCTCCTGGGAAGTAATGAGCTATTTGCTTTGCCTTTCCAGAAAGCCATTGATCTGGTGACAAAAGCCACAGAAGAGGATAAAGCCAAGAATTACGAGGAGGCACTCCGGCTCTATCAGCATGCCGTGGAGTATTTTCTTCACGCTATCAAGTGTGAGTCTCACTTGGGGTCCTCCCTGGCTGCGGAGCTCCTGCGACAGGAGGGTGGGTGCAAGGGGCTCACAGGGGCACCTCTCTGGTCTCCCTTTTGCAGATGAGGCACACAGTGACAAGGCCAAGGAGAGCATTCGAGCCAAGTGCATGCAGTACCTAGACCGGGCAGAGAAGCTGAAGGATTATTTACGAAACAAAGAGAAGCACGGCAAGAAGCCAGTCAAAGAGCACCAGAGTGAGGGCAAGGGGTGAGTGTGCAGGAGTGTACCGCTGGCCCCCGTGTGCCTCTTCACGTGTTGCCATCATTCTTGCTGCTGACGCTGCCTTGGACTTCCAGGGCGCCCGCCTTATGGGGAATTTTACTCAGATGATGATAATGCCAGCGGCTGCCTCCGCTGGGCACTTCCCAGAATACTTGCACGTACGTTGTCGCTGTACAAGACGCTGTGGGGGTGGGGAGCCTAGTGTGGGAGTTACCCTGGCTCTGCCGCTGCCTAGCCATGCGACCATAGGCAAGTGTCATGACGCCCCCAGGGCTCCAGTCCCCTCATCTCAGAAAGGGGAGAAAATGGAACTCCCCTCCTGGTGCTGCCGTAAGGACAAATGAGATGTGGGTGAAGCCTTTAGAGTAGAGCTTGGCATGTGGTGAGCACTCAGGAAATGTCGGCTGCTGTTTTTATCAAAGACTCATCATCTGCCTCTGACAGGTGAGGTGAAAGATTCAGAGAAGTCCAGAGATTTGCCCAGGTCACATGGGCAGCACA
Organism: Galeopterus variegatus; assembly: GCF_000696425.1. NCBI lineage: Eukaryota > Metazoa > Chordata > Mammalia > Dermoptera > Cynocephalidae > Galeopterus > Galeopterus variegatus. Next base: position 68,860 of record NW_007726465.1, read on the forward strand.
TGCTGGAGCTGGATCCATGTCCGGGGCCTCTGTTTCTGATTCTAGAGCCAATGATCTCTCTGCAGCCTCTCATTCCCACTCTGGGGTTTGCTCACCACAGTAATGCCAGTCAGCTGAGCACACATGCCAGGGGCATCCTACAGGTGAGGCTAGGGTTGACGTGGCAGGAGGGTCATGGAGTAGGAGAGGTGGGTGCTGTGTCAGGCACCTCACAAGAGGCAATATGCTGTCTTCCCAGACGGAGAGTCCGTGCCTGTGTTCCAATCCCCCAGGGTGAGAGTTTCTAGAAAGGGATGGGAGGTGAAGGGTCTCCAGGAGGGATAGAAGCGTTTTGAGGATGGTAAATAAATTCAGTCGGGACAGGAATTGGCCACTGGGATGAGAGTAGTTACTGTGTTCTTTTCCCCAGGTGTTCCCTTTAGATTTAACTTGACCTCTTTTTTGTCCTCTGGGCCATGACTACTTTGGCCACATGCTGTCTGTTTCTGAGTCTGTATGAAAGGCTCCTGACAGTTAATTTCTTTGACTGGCTGCTCTCTAAGTCCAGCCGAAGCACCTTCCCTCCCCAGCCTTCAGGAGAAGGCAGGAGTCTCTATTCTTATTCCCTTAAGGAAGAAACAAGCCTGTGTTATGAGTGTTTCCTGAGGGATCCAGAGGTGACTTCCTGAGAGCCTGTGGCCCTGATGTCCTCGAAGGACCCCTGCTCGCCAGTCACCCACACTGTCGAGCAGGGAAAGTGTTCCTTAACCACCATGCTGGCAGCAGTGTCTGGCCTCCTTGCTCCTAGGCTAAAAGGCCAGCTTGTGATCTTCTGTCTCCTTTCCCAGCAGTGATAGTGACAGTGAAGGGGATAATCCAGAGAAAAAGAAGTTGCAAGAACAACTGATGGGTAAGAGGCCCAAGGCCCCGTGGCAGTGGGAGGGGACGTGGCGTGGATCCCTTGCTGGGTGGGCTCATGCTCACGGGTCGAGCTCGGGTCTGCCTCCCTCTTGCAGGTGCTGTGGTGATGGAGAAGCCCAACATACGGTGGAGTGACGTGGCCGGGCTGGAGGGAGCCAAGGAGGCCCTCAAAGAAGCTGTCATTTTGCCAATTAAATTCCCACACTTGTTCACAGGTGAGAGCTGAGCCACTTTAGGGCCAGATGTAGAAACGTCAGGCTTCTAGGGAGCAGCTCAGGGCCACATTCTGAAGTATCCAGGAGCAGGTGGGGACTGATCTCCCTCAGCCTGCAGAGATGAGGGCCTGGCCTTGCCACACGCTCTCAGTCAGGGAGGCCCAGGGCTGCTCACTGTGGTCGTCTCCTCCTTGGTTTCTCGCTGGTGTCAAAAACACTTTGTGACTAGAACTTTGAGTTGACCGTTTCAGTGGGTGGGCAGGGTCAGAAACCAGTGCCAGCCAGTGTCACTTAGCAAGGGCCAGGATTAAGACCAGCAGGTAGGGCCGGCCCGGTGGTGCACTGCTACAGTGCGCCGCTTGGGAGCGCGGCGGCGCTCCCGCCGAGGGTTCGGATCCCACATACAGACGGTTCGGTAATAACTTCGT
>NW_007726465.1:70641-114392 GCF_000696425.1 Galeopterus variegatus
AGTATTGTTGGATTGTAGGGCCGGCCCGGTGGTGCACTGCTACAGTGCGCCGCTTGGGAGCGCGGCGGCGCTCCCGCCGAGGGTTCGGATCCCACATACAGACGGTTCCCGCTCACTGGCTGAGTGAGGTGTGGGCGCAACACCGAGGGTTGCGATCCCGTTGCCGGTCCCGGTCCGGTACGGGCGCGACACTGAGGGTTGCGATCCGTTGCCGGACACGAAAAAAAGACAAAAAGACAAAAAAAAAAAAGACCAGCAGGTAGTTTAGTTCCCTTCATTCCTTTGCTCCTAGAATCAATTGTTTTATAGAACTTTTTTTCTTACTGTATTTAAAGGTCACTAAAGATGCTCTGCTATTTTTTTGTTCCCTTTCCCCAACCAGGAGGAGGCTTACTTCAGTTTATTCTTTATCGTAGGCAAGCGTACACCTTGGCGAGGGATACTGCTCTTTGGACCCCCTGGCACAGGGAAATCGTACCTGGCTAAAGCTGTGGCAACAGAGGCCAACAACTCCACCTTCTTCTCTGTGTCCTCCTCAGATTTGATGTCTAAGTGGTTGGGGGAGAGCGAGAAGTAAGTCAGCCATCAGCCATGCTTGCTGGCAGCCGGCAGCTGCTGGCGGTCCAGGTTCCCTGCCCCTTGGAGTCCCCTCCCAGAGGAGCCGCTGTTGGATACTTGGGGAGAGTAGTCAGGAGAGCACTGTCATGCTAGCCTATTGGATGGGACACTGTCCTGACAAAGATAGGTGATAGTGGAAGGGAACCTGGGAGAGAAGAAGTACACAAGAAAGGAAGGGAAGAGAACTAACAATAATTGGGCGTTGAGAACCCTCTATTGGGCATTTTTAGATAGTTAACTTATTCCCCACACCGACTCCCATTTTGCAGATGATGAAACAGGCTCAGAGAAAGGGAAATGACTTGTCCTAGGTCCAGAGCTAATGAACGGACTCTGACTGCTCTTCCTCTGGTACGGCGCTGCCAGAGGATGTGTTACTGCCATTTTTTCTGCAATCCAAGCATGACCGGTCTCAGCCTCCCTGTGGGAAGGGCGAGAGGAGAGAAGTGGGGGCTGGGGCCCTGAGTGGGCGTGTCCGGGAGCGCCCAGATCCTCACCCCATTTCTCACCTTCACAGGCTAGTCAAGAACCTGTTTGAGCTGGCCAGGCAGCACAAGCCCTCCATCATCTTCATCGATGAGGTGGATTCCCTCTGTGGATCCCGAAACGAAAATGAGAGCGAGGCTGCCCGAAGGATCAAAACGGAGTTTTTGGTCCAGATGCAGGGTGCGCACCAGTCCCAGGTCCCCCCTTGGTTCTCGTCCCACGTAAAGCCAGCCCCGGGCTTCATTATTGAGCTGTGGCTGGATTTGGTTGTCCTCAGGGTGGAGGAGAAGCACTTCTCGGCTCCATCTCCTCGGGCCTTAGGTGGGCTGTCATTACAGAAAAAGGTTCCCGAGGCCTTCGCCACCCCAGCCACTCTGCCCTCCCATGGCAGGCGGTGCTGCGGTCTCTTCACCCTGGCACAGCCAGGCCAGGGTGCAGTTTAATTTCAGTTGGGACCCTGCTAGTGGTGGCACAGGGATGGCTCAGTTGATGACACACAAGGTCCCTGAGGTCCGTTCCCACAGGTTCTGACTGACCCTTGCAGGTGTCTTCAGAGTCAACGTCATTGTCCCCCTTTCTCCACAGGGGTGGGGAATAACAACGATGGAACTCTGGTTCTTGGTGCCACAAACATCCCCTGGGTGTTGGATTCGGCCATTAGAAGGAGGTGAGACTTCCCCAGTAGGGGCTGGGGATGATGTCTTCTTCCAGCCATGGGCGGCTTGCTGCTGGCAGCCGTGGGTGCAGCCAGACCCCTTTCTCTGGAGTTTTCCCCATGTCTGCATATCATGCAGAGCCCCTAGTCAAGCTGGGTCCTTGAGGGTCATGTCATCAGCGTTGCTGGCCTGTGAAGTGCATTTCATTTCCCTCTCGAATCTCCATGCCGCCCCTGCCATTAACACCATTCTGACATCCTCTCTCAATTCCATTCCTGCCATGTGCTTGGCTCTAGGTTTGAAAAGCGAATTTACATCCCATTGCCGGAGGAGGCTGCCCGCGCCCAGATGTTCCGGTTGCACCTGGGGAGCACCCCCCACAACCTCACGGACGCCAACATCCATGAGCTGGCCCGGAAGACGGAGGGCTACTCAGGCGCGGACATCAGCATCATCGTGCGGGACTCCCTCATGCAGCCCGTCAGAAAAGTACAGTCAGCAACACACTTCAAAAAGGTAAGTGGCCAGGCCGGCCCGTGGCTCACTCGGTAGAGTGCAGTGCTGATAACACCAAGGCCACGGGTTCGGATCCTATATAGGGATGGCTGGTTTGCTCACTGGCTGAGCGTGGTGCTGACAACACCAAGCCAAGGGTTGAGATCCCCTTACCGGTCATCTTTTAAAAAAAAAAAAAAAAAAAAAAAAAAAAAGGTAAGTGGCCAGCAAGCAGTTGCTTAGAAAACGTTGCAGGAAGTGGGGCATATTGGTTTTCTTTGCCAGCTGCCTGGTCCTGCTCCCTGGCTGCTCGGGTGACACATTCTTGGTCTCCTGGAGAACCAAGGGCAAGTGCCAAGTGAACCTTCTGGCTCTGGGGGAGAGGCTGCACCTGCTGTCTCTTTCCCTGCAGTTCTTCTTACTTGAATGTGACCACCTCAGGTTGTGTGAAAGCAGACAGGGACAGTGTCCTAACACCTGTGCAGCCTCTTCAGCCACTACTGCACTCTTGCACAGGTGGACAACAAACACATACTTGGAAAGTGGTGGATATAAAATTACCGATTGTAAGGAGGACTCATCCATTCTTTCAGCTGATCTTTGTTGAACATCTACTATGGGTCCTACTGTGTGTCTGGCAGTCCTGGGTGCTGGGGGACATCAGTGACCACAGCAGACAAAAATCCCTGCCCTCCCCTTTCTAGTCAGGGGAGACAGAAAGTAAATCAAGTCAACACTGGTTTCTTAAGAGGTGATGAGGGGGGAGATAGAGCAGAGGGAGGGAGCCCAGGAGACTTGGAGGTCACTGCAAAAGGACAGGCCACAGTGAGTGGCATTTGAATCAAGAGTAGAAGGAGGTGAGGGAGTGAGCCTTGGGAATATTTGGGGGAGCATTTTGCCAATGCAGCAGACTTCAGTTGGAAAAAATTTTTTTTTTGTCATCTTTGAGGCCAGCCGCACCGCGCTCAGCCAGTGAGCACTGAGCGCACCGGCCATCCCTATATAGGATCCGAACCCATGGCGGGAGCGCTGCTGCGCTCCCAGCGCCGCACTCTCCCGAGTGCGCCACAGGCTCGGCCCTGAAAAAACATTTTTGATGTCACTGCATTCGTAGTGAGAGTTAGTGGTGTTGAGGAATATATCAAGGCATCTGGGGCTACAGAATGAGATTCTGGGGAACAGTGGCTGGAGTACCTTGCTATCAGCAAGCTTCCAAAATCAAACTTGAGCCTCTTTGACCACTTGGCCCAAGAGTCATGAAGGAGCCTGTTCCCCGTCAGACTCTGATGACCTAGAAACCCTACTGTTACCTTCTCTTTAGGACATTTGTAGAGATCTGAGGTGTCCTGCCTCTCCCCCACTGACGGGCAGCCATTCCAGCCGGTCAAACTCCTGTTTGTTTTCAGGTCTGTGGCCCTTCCCGCACCAACCCTAGCATCCTGATCGATGACCTCCTGACCCCGTGCTCTCCAGGAGACCCAAGGGCCATGGAGATGACTTGGATGGATGTCCCTGGTGACAAACTCCTAGAGCCTGTTGTTTGCATGGTAAGTGACCGGCTGGGAGAGAGGGCTGCACAAAGCCCAGAAAATTGGGGTTTGGGTTCAAGAATAAAAATGAGCTTCTTTGTGTCCTGGTATGTCGTGGCACCTCCTAAACAGAGAATGGACTTTGTTGCTCTCGGTAGCTGGGGCTCCTGCCATGAGACTCAATAGGGGCCAGGCAAGAGGCAGTAGGCTTAGCATGTTATATTCTTCAGCAAGAAGAGTAAAGCCCAGATAATGTGACCACATCACTCCATGGGTTTGGCTCATAGGAACAGTAAGTGTAAGGCAGCATGGATTGATTTGATGCCATCGTGAAGGCAGCCCCTTCATCCGAATAGTCTGGACCTGTCGTTATCCTGTAGTTTGCTGACTCTGTTGCCAGTTCTGTCCTGGCAGGTGTCTGCCTTTGTGGCCACAGTGGTGGGCCTGCAATTAAGAAAGCTGCTACAGGGGCCGACCCCGTGGCGCACTCGGGAGAGTGCGGCGCTGAGAGCACAGCAGCGCTCCCGCCGCGGGTTTGGATCCTATATAGGGATGACCGGTGCGCTCACAGTGCTCACTGGCTGAGTGCGGTGTGACCGGTCTCAAAAAAAGGACAAAAAAAAAAAAAAAGAAAGCTGCTACGTTAAGTTATGCCAGAGCTTAGGCTCCCAGAGCCGAAGTAGGCCTGTCTGGAAATCATCCGAGCTGTCTCGGGCAGGAGGCAGGTTCACATGTGGCAGCTACAGGGAGCACTGCATTTGGGTGACTTTGAAGGCAGGCCTCTTCCCACCCTAGACTGCACGGTCATGCGGCCCGGCTCCTCAGCCGCCTGCTCTTGTCTCTGCAGTCGGACGTGCTCCGGTCTTTGGCTACCACCCGGCCCACCGTGAATGCAGACGACCTCCTGAAAGTGAAGAAATTCTCAGAAGACTTTGGACAGGAGAGTTAGAAGCTGCTTCACTTGGGTGATGCTGAAGGTGGGAGATTGCCTGGAGCAAATCCACAGCCCTGTCCACGCTGGTGGACAGACAGGGCCTTAAGGCTCATCCTAAAGTCACTACAGTGTCCCCTCTGCTGTCTGGCCCCCAGCCAGGGAGCAGAAAGGAAGGGCCTCCGCAGCACAGAGACGCTCCACCGCCCGGCGGCACACAGTGGCTCCTGGCTCTTCCTCTCCTCTCCTCTCTTGGATGCTCACCAGCCCCTTCTCCTGTCCCTCCTGTCTTTTTAAAAAAATCTTGTTCCCCTAAATTAATGCTGCTTGGATTTCCGTCATGTTTATAAACAAACTCACCTGGAAGCACCAAGGAATGGGAGCAGCCGTGCTGTGGGAGGCACAGCAGTCCTCCAGATGGCTGGCTAGGTCCCCCCGCCCCTGTTCCTTTTATGCCCAAGTTTTGCTCCTCGAGAACAGACGGTCTAATGCCCATGGGTCCCCTGCCCAAGCTCTGCCTGCAAAGAGCAAGAGTAGGAAAAGCCATTCCCACACTCCTGGGTTTGCATCCAGGGCCCTGTGGCTTCCTTGCAGCAGGAGATGGTTTCTGTGAGCACAAAGCCGCTTTGGTCAGAACGAGGGAAGGCAGCTGGGCAGGTCTTCACTGCTGCCTTTTCTTCCTGTGAATGTGAGAACACTGAATGCAGCCACTGCCCCGGGTCCCTATCCTGGAAATAGTCAAATAAATCCTTTTCCCTTCTTGAGCCATCTGAGTGATCTGTTTAACTCTTGTCTGGGGCTCTTTGAGGCCACTCTTGCTTCTGATAAAAAGACTGGTTTCTCTCTCTGCTCTCTGTCCTCTCCTCTTCTCTTTAGTAGAGCAGGAAGTAGGAGTGCTCACCAACTGTCACAGTTCTCAGGCCTTCTCTCCAGTCACCTGTGCAGGGCCCCCTCCCCATAAGGCCTCAGAAGTTTGGCTGGGGGTGTTTAAGAGACCTGGACAGTTCTTCCTGTTGTCCAGCCTCCAGATCAGGGACTACAAGCTGAGAGGCCTGTGAGCCAGACTTGGCCTGTAGCTATGTTTGGTCTGCTGTCAACACTTAAAAATCAAGTGTATGGATGTAAAGATTCAGATTCTGGCTTCTGGAAGATGAGGTTAGGTAACGCTGGGCCTGTGTCCCCCTGAGGCAGCCTATCAGCTGCTGCTGAGCAGGGGCTGTCCTGTTCAGGAGGGGTCACACTTCCCCTCTTACTTGTGTTGCCTGCCTAGGTAGTCCCTGTGGCCATTTGAATTGGTGACCCCTGACAGACACCAAGGTCCAGAGCTGGCAGCCCTGGAAACGCATCTGACAGGGAGCAGAAGAAACAGAGGTGCTCACGTTTGTCCCCTGCATGTGAACACACTGAAAAGGCCTGGCATAGTAAATAAAGCTGGTAGCCTATGAAGTGGGGGGTGTTCTAGCCTTTCTTCCCCCTCCAAAACCCATTATTACTTCTCTATCTTTAAAACCTGAATAGCGGGCCAGCTGGATAGCTCAGGTGGTTAGAGTGTGGTATAACACGATCAAGGGTTAGGAGCCCCTCACTAGCCAGCAGCCAAAAATAAAGATAATAAGTAAAACCTGAATGGCCAGAGCTGATGGCATGGCCAACTATCTGGTCGCAATGGCCTTGCTCTGTGACGTCTTTGCTCTGGTTAGGATCCTCCGCTGAACTGAGCTTACTTTTGACAGTAGCTCGAAACTTCACTCTGGTGCTGCTTTCCAATCCCACATTACCTGGAGTATCAGCGGGCCTGACCTCCAGGTGATATTTATGCGTTAGCTGGGGCTGGGTTCTTTGTTGCTTAGGAGTTTTCACGTAGTTCTTGATTAGTTATGATGTGCCCTCAGCCACCGGGTAGTTTGCAAATGCTGGAATAAAAGTCAGGATATGAAACCGTCCCATCTGTACTGCTTTCACTTTAGCTAATTATGAGTGTTTTTAAGAATTTACCTCCAGTTACCTTTACTTGGATCACAAGGTCCTTGCTCCTTTTTTTTTTTAAACCTGCTTCCTCACTTCTACTGCTTAGACAAACACCTTGACAAACCATAGGGGTTAACACAGTCTTTAGGGCTGCTGTGGCTCATCCTCATAGATGCAGCTCCAGGTGCACCTGCCTTTCCGTTTCTATCTCAATGACCAGCAACAGGAGCCACTACTGATGCATGGACTTGGGCTGCAAGCAGATGACCTGACATTGTCTGTGTTAAACATGTGCTTAATATATACTGAGGAATTGTTTTCCTAAATACTCTGAAATTCACTTCTCTACCTGGATTCTGTTCTAAACCTGCCTACATTGGCTTTCACTGTGGAAGTTGATTTCTAAAACTTTCATTAGCTCAAGATGCTGGTTTGTGTGTATGTGTGGTTTTTGTGGCTGATACCTGTCTGAGGTGGCAAGAGATTCTTTATTGGAAATGCAAGGATTTGTTGCTACTTATCTATACCACAAAGGCGTTACCAAGGGCTGTTAACTTCAGAAGACTATAAGAAAACATTGCACTTTTGCAGGAGCTACTGAACATTGTCCAAGAGAAAACAGTCTCACTGAACTCTTTCAATTTTTATAAAGACCCATGTTTTCAGTATAAACAAGCACTTTCTACAAACTTCCCCAAAGGCTGAGTCTCTGACCTTGGGGCAGTGCTTGGACATGACTCCTCTCCAAAGTCTGACTGCACCCACAGCCAGTACACTTCCTTAGGCCCCAAGAGAAAGCCATGGGGAAGAGTGGATCTTTCTTTCCTGGGTTCATTTAATTAACAGCCATTTATTTATTTATTTATTTATTTTTAAAAGATGACCGGTAAGGGGATCTTAACCCTTGAATTGGTGTTGTCAGCACCACGCTCACCCAGTGAGCTAACCGGCCATCCCTATGTGGGATCCGAACCCTTGGCCTTGGTGTTATCAGCACTGCACTCTCCCGAGTGAGCCATAGGGCCAGCCCATTAACAGCCATTTAAAACACTTTTTCTGTAAACAACTTACTGGACTTCCTACTACTTGTGTACTTTCATTTTGAGAACTTTGTTTGGCCAGAGTACCTGCTTTGCAAATCTCAACATAAAAATGAGGTAGGCCTACTATCTAAAACTGGAGTTCCTTCACCTTTTGAGGCCATCCCTATGTGGGATCCGAACCCTTGGCCTTGGTGTTATCAGCACTGCACTCTCCCGAGTGAGCCATAGGGCCAGCCCATTAACAGCCATTTAAAACACTTTTTCTGTAAACAACTTACTGGACTTCCTACTACTTGTGTACTTTCATTTTGAGAACTTTGTTTGGCCAGAGTACCTGCTTTGCAAATCTCAACATAAAAATGAGGTAGGCCTACTATCTAAAACTGGAGTTCCTTCACCTTTTGACAAAACTCTTTTATAAACACTGGTCAGTGTGTTGCTAATTTATTCTTCCAAAGTAAGTGTGGTGACCAGGAAGCACCAGTTCTGCTTTCTGTTTCTGTCCTGACAGGAAAGGGCTCACTGTTCCTTCTGTCATCACCTCCTCCCCAGCCCAGCTCCAGAGCCTCCACCCAGACTGAGCCAAGAACCAGCTGCTCGAGGGATCTCAGCAGCAAAATCTTTCCCAAGTTTGTTAACGGTGGAAGGCAAAAGGTGGAGACCTAAACTATATCTGAACCTATTAAAATGTGTGTACTTATGTTAGTACTGCCGTTAAACACTTCCTTGAACTGGGACCATTCTGTCGTGTGTTTTACTTCCACAAGCAAACTGGTGTCCTAGGCAAATCAAGGACACGCACACAAGCCCTTTGTAAAAATAAGAACTCTGTGAAGACAGTCAACCACAGCCTTACCTTCATTTTTAACACCAGTTTTCAGATATTTGGGCCCTACATTATTATCAAATCTTGGCTTTGGGATTATAAAATATAAAATCATTTCTACTGAGTGTGAATTTACTTGCCCCATCTATCTCCATATAAAATGGTCAGGAAATGTCCACTCCTTCAGGGGGGATATTTTTCTCCTCAAGTTGTAGGCAGTATTTTATCCACAGCCGGTTTGGGGACAAACATTTCTAACATCTTTCTCCAACTTGGTTTGGCATTCTTTGGCAGTCCACCGTTTCTGTCAAATCCGGGCCAATGCCAGGTTGATGCCAAGTAAGACGGGTCCAGCTCAAAGACAAAATGTCTGCATCTTGATTTTCAGAATCCTCGGCCCCAGCAGGAAAGCTTTAGTCGTTCACCGCCATCCAGTGGACGTTTGTAAACGTCCTGCTGTCCATCTTGTCAATGAACAGGCAGCCCTGCAAGTGGTCCATCTCGTGCTGGACGATGCGAGCCGCCCACCCACTCGCCTGCCACACCACCTGCTCTCCTCTCGGGTCCAGCCCTGCAAAGGAAGTTACAGCCTGGGTGAGGTGCGGACGTGCTGAACTGCATCACTCTCAGCCTCCTTCCCTACTCCACAAGAACATAAGAGCAAATGTAGGTAGCAGCCCCCATCCTTCCACGAAAAGATGCCTCAACTCTGCCCCTTACCAAGTATTCAACCCGCTTCCCGACGCTTCGCCTGGGGGAACTCCAGGGTCAGCACCTGCAGCAGTTCGTTGGGCTCACCATGGGGCTGAGATGAGAAACGACCTTGCTAAGGTGCTTCCCTCTGCACACTCTCCCACTTCTGAAGTGCCGCTGTTGGCTTTCGATTCCCAACAAAGGTATTTTGGCTTGGTATGACATAAAATAAAGGGACACCACTGGCTTGCGGAACCTCTTGGCCCAAGTGGCTTGTTTGTTCAGGAGGAACAAGCATCCCAAGCCCAGCGGAGAGCCACATTCCGCAATACATCCTGTGGTCTGATAAAATGGGAATGGCTTATCACCCTGGGCTGGGCAAAGCTGGGTCCCACTTCTCCAAGCCCGCTGTGCCAGATCTAAGTAAAGCTGAAGAGTTTGTGTGTGGGAGAGACAGGGACAGCCAGCGAGCAAGAGAGCATAAAGCAGAGGCTGGGGCGTAAGGTAACAGCGGAAGTAGGTCGCCCTCCCCACCCCATGTCCCATCTGAGCGGCTCTGCTCTCACCGGAGCCTCCTTCCCCACCGCAATCTGTCAGGCCTGTCCAGTCCACTCCCGGGTCCTGCCTTGTCCCTGCGGAGGCTCCGCGATCAACCACCGCCACCCTGCCCAAGCTGTCCCCCGCGCTTTGCGGAAACGAATTCGGCGGCTCCGGGGCCGCCCCACCACAGGCGGGAAGAGACGCGCGCGCTCAGCAGCCGCCCCCGGGCCCCGCCGCCCGCACCTGAGATCTGCACGGCCTGGAAGCGGGGCACGCAGGCCAGGAAGCCGGCGACGCTCTCGCAGCCCTCGGGGAAGGTGAGCAGGCGGCTGTCCAGCACGCGCAGGCTGGGGTTGACGAACACGCGCAGGGGGAAGGGCTCCATCTGGCGAAGCGCGCGCAGGCGCGGCGCGCAGGCGCGGCAGAGCGCTTCGGGCAGCTCCAGGGCCAACACCTGCAGCGGCACCCCCAGCTGCGGAGCGCTCAGGCCCACGCAGCGCCGGTGCCGCATCACCTGCACCAGCCGCCGCACCAGCAGCTGCAGCTCGGGCCCCGCCAGCTGCGCCGGCTCCACTGGGGCCGCCACGGTACGCAGCACAGGGTCGCCGACCTGGCACACGTGCGGGTACGGCGGCTCCGGCGCGCCCCGCACCAGTCGCCTCACGTACTGCCAGTAGGAGCGCCGGCGCGCCGGGCCCTCGAGGCCGTCCGGGGAGGCCGTGGAGCTGCAGGGCCGGGCGCAACCAGGCCCTGCCAACGCTGCCTTCTGCAGGCGCTGCCCCAGCAGCAGCCCGCCGCACAGCCGACCCATGGCGCGCCCAAGCGGTAACTCGACAGCCCTGCCCTTCCCCGCCAGCCCCCGTAGCCGCCGGGGACGCCGGGAAGTGTAGTCCCCGCGCGCCTTCCGGGAGTGCCGCCAGCGAGAGGACAGCGGCCGGGCGGTGATCATCAGTCGGTTTTATTGTTTAATTCCACCCATGTACAAGAGCAACCGGGAAGCTCCCCCTTTCGTTTTCCTCCCACGAGTCTGTCCTGTGCATTCCTGGGCGAGAGGGCCCTGGCCCCAGCACCGGCAGCGACTCTGTCCCCCGCAGACGCTGCCTGGGAGCCCTGGCCGCCCGCGCAGTCGGTACTGCACCCCATTCTGGGCGCTGGCACACTGGCTAAGGGCTCACACTGGCTAAGGGCTCACACTGGCCGGCCGCCCCTGCAGCGGCTCCCTGGATTCTGCCTCCTCTTGTCCACCCTCAAGGTGAGCTGCAGTGGCAGGCTCGAGGCTTGAAGGCTCCTCGTCGGCAAGCTCCGGTGCTGGAGCTCTGAGCTCAGGTACCAGCTCCTTTTCATCCAGAGGAAAGACCATCTCTTTCTTTGGCAGGATAAAGGCTAGAGGCTCCTGGATAACGCTCATGTTCACATGCCCAAGGTTTCCATACTTGGAGAGCTGAGTGGGTGGAATGCCTGATCCAGACGGTAGGAAAAGTGAAATGGAAAAAACATTACAAAAAAATTCAAATATAGAAGTCACAGGAAAAAAAAAGAAAAAAAAAAAAAACCACTTAAGAGGAAGGAACATACACAATTATAATTATATTTCAATGAAGAAAAAACCGTCTGTGTTATATGGGACGGGAAGCCACCCTGTAATGCTGGTAATCTGGAGCAGCACCACGTGGACTGGGTGGAGCTCTGAGCCAGAGAACCTGAGTAAGCACCTTTCAGTGAGCACGGGCTTCCCTGTGACAGACCCAAGGGAAAAGCTGGGGCCAAAGTGGAAAGCAGCCACTCTAAGTGAATGTGATCCTTGACCCACTGCCCTTCGGGAAGTTGTGCCTTTCCCAACCCCCAGTACCAACATCAGAGGATACAGAAGTGAAAGCAAATTGGACAAAATATTTAAAAACCCCTTCTCTGAACACTTCATATAAATGGAATCACACAATATGTGGTTCATTTATGACTGGCTTCTTTTACTTAGCCAGATATAACCACATATTGTATGATTCCATTTATATGATATGTCCCCAAAAAGCAAATCTATAGTAAGAGAGAGTAGGTTGCCAGGGGCTAAGGGTGCAATTGAGGAATGACTACAAATGAGCATGAGGGATCTTTTTGGGGTGATGGAAATGTTCTAAAATTTGATGGTGGTAATGGTTGCACACCTCTGTACATTTACTAAAAAACAATGACAAACAAATGGGTGAATTATTTAGTATGTGAATTACATATCAGTAAAACAGTTTAAAAAATCTTCTTTCTCTTACCTAAAGTCTGTGTTATCTGAGCTGGTGGAAAAAGGACTTGGAGACAGCGATTTAAATAAGGGACAAGGTCTTCCAGGAAGACAGTGCAGAACTGGACAAAGAGCTCTTGCTCCCCACTGCTGAAGGCGGCCTCTTCTGCACGATGAAAGGCCAGGATTATTTTGGTTACCTAAAAGACAAGGGCACCATCAATCACTGGGGCAGGCTATCACCATTGGCAGTGTGTGAAACTAAGCAGAAACATTCAGCTGTCAAGTTTTCATGAAGAAAATCATTCCAAATAGTATATGATTTTACTATCTTGTTTAAACTCAGAACTGTGGTCAATTTCCACAGTTATGTCACTTCACTGATGTATTTCTAACCCAACTTGTTTTATTTCTGGCATAGTTTCCAGTTTCAGTGGAGAAACATAATGAAATTATACAGTGAATACATGGTTCTTGACTCCCATGGGGGATGGACCAAAACTGTAGGATCCAGAAAAATGAAGCAAAACTATAAAAGGTTTCTACTGAGTAAGGCCTTTGAGGCTCCAGAAAACTAGAAGTGGTAGAGAAGTATAAAAAAGAAAAAAGCTAGAAAAGAGGTTCCATAAACAACAGAACAGCCTCGCTGTCCATTACAGTCACAGTAACAGGGTTAAGAACACAGACTCTGGTGCTGGACTTCCTGGTTCAAGTCCCAGCTGTGCACTTGGTTCTGTGACTTCCAAATAATTAGTTAAGCTCTCTGTGACTCAGTTTCTTATCCATAAAGTAGGGCCAATAAGAGGACCTACCTCAAAGGACTGTAAGGATCAAGTCTTAATAAGTGTAAAGTATGATGAATGCTACCTGGCATGGTGAAAGTGCTATATAAATGTTTGCTGATTACTATTATCTGAATTTCATTGCCTCTAAAAAGCTTTGATGCCCTTGCTTTCTTGCTCTTACAGGAGGACATCAACAGAAAGATTTTATATAAGTCACAGTTGCCAGCTGGCTGACAGCCATTAACTATAAGAAGCATCCCAATATCTAATGATTTAAATGTGTAAAAGTCCCTATACCAGCCAGCACCAAACACCCCCCCCAAATATGTAAAAACTGTGCACCATACTAGGTATATTATCACTATCACTTGTGTTAGGCTCTTGTAGTTCCCACCCTCAGTATCCACTCTTTTGTATAATCCTCTCTCAATCTGAGATTTGCACTATTTTTTTTTTTTTCTTGACAGCTGGCCAGTATGGAGATCAAACCCATGACCTTGGGGTTATAGGGCTGCGCTCTAACCAATTGAGCTAAATGGCCAGCCCGAGATTTGCTTCTAACCAATAGAATATGGCAAAGGTGAAGGATTTTGCAGATGTAATTAAAGTCCCTAATCAGTTGACTATGAATTAATCAAAACGGTGATTATCTTGGGTGGGTATGACCTAATCAGATGAACTTTTTAAAAGAGGAAACTTAAAAGTTAAGAGATGTAAGCAGGAGAGATGATCTCCTTCTGGCCTTGAGGAAGCAAACAGCCATACTGTGAACTGCCTGTAGAGGGCACAAGCCCTAGGAGCTTAGGGCCTCAGTCCCGCAACTGCCAACCTGAGTGAGCTTGAGAGGGAGTGCTGAGCTACACATGAGACTGCAGCCTGGCTTACACTTTGACTGCAACCTTGTGAGCAGAGGACCCAGTTTTGCTGCACCTGGACTCCTGACCCTCAGAAACTGGGAGATAATAAATGTGTTGTTTTAAGTTGCTAAATTTGTGGGGACTTGTTATGCAAAAACAGAAAACAAATACATTACTGAATCTTTACTGCAGGTAAGCTCCTTCAGGGATAGTTCTAGGTCCCACGAAGGGGGAACTAACCAGAGATTCTCAACCAGAGAAACCTCTAAAACCACTCTAAACCTCTCCAAGTCAGCAGGCACCACTGTCATATGGACTGGTTTACTACAAGCCTGTTACCAAAGAAGGCCCAGGGTAGTAGAAAGCCAACAGGACTTCTGGTCAAGATGGCGGAATAGACGGTCCCCAGCGTCACTCTCTCCCACAAATCTATGAATTTACAACTATGAAAACATAACATCAACCAAGCTGGGGCCACTAGAGCTCAGGTGAAGAGGAGGAGAGACCTATGGAACTCATGAAGGCGGGAGAAACCACAAAGATAGAAAGAAAAAACTGCTCTTAGCGTTTCAGGCCATGTCCACTTTAATGCTGGAGCACATGGAGGAGCCAGCAGATGCCGCAGCTGTGCCCTTTAGATGGAATACTTGGAGGCGGCAGGGGAGAAGAGGACTTTGGTGGCTCCCAGGACAGCAAGACCACTAACAGGGTTCCCGTGGACCCACACAGGAGTGAGAAGCCAGAACAGCTGAAAAAGGGGAGCCACTCAGAGGCCGGTGGGTCATCACAAGAGACCGGTACATGGCCTGTCCCATGGGAAGTGTTTGGAGCACGGGTGGTGGGGGAGACGGGCCCACCCGGGGAACACTGGGACACAGCAAGGACAGCCAATCCACCCCCCAATCAGCACAGGACCGCTCAAAGGAGACTGGTCGGGAATGCAGAATTGCATGGGGTGCAGTTTGATGAAAAGATTCAGGCCCAGACCACAGTTTCTATACAACCCAGGTGCACCAGGTCTCTGGAGAGCCGGAAGTACCTGTAAGGTCAACCATTAAACCCTGAGCTGCACAAAAAGTCTTTCCTAGGGAAACAGCAGCAAAGCGGCAATTTAGCTCAACCACACAGCTCAAGTACTGATTCCCACAGGAAGTTCCCCTGTTTTAGAAGCAAGCAAAGGACAAAAACTTAGTTCTGGCCCAGGCACACCATGAGTGCCTTGGGGCCCACCAAAGGACATAAGGCATGGAGCCAGGGGCAGGACCCTGCCCACAACCACTTATACCACCAGCACCTCGGGTTCCCAGATGGAAACCTGAGGACTGGAGCCAAGGACCAGACCCCGCTCCCACATACAGGCATGCTGTGACAGTGCCTCAGGGCCCCACCTGGGGGCCCAAGGCATGGAGAAGGGGACCGGACCTCCCTCCCACAACCAGGCACACCACACCAGCACCTCAGGGTCTGCCCAAGGACCTGAGTCATGACGAAGGGGACCGGACTCCCCTCCCACAATCAGGCACACAGTGCCAGTGCCTTGGGGGCCACTCAGGGATCCACGGCATGGAGAAGGGAACTGGACCCCCCTCCCACAACCAGGCACACTGTGCCAGTGCCTTAGGACCCACTCGGCGACCCAGGGCATGGAACTGGGGGTCAGACAACTAGGCACACTGCCAGCACGACAGTGCAGGCTAAAAACATCTCCTCCATGTGGGTGGCCCACCATAGCTACCACGATAACCATGGCTGCTGACAAGGCAGATAGATGCCACAACCACCATGCAGATGGTCCGCCAGCCACTGCAGTGAGTTGACACAAGGAGAGTCACCAGCAGAGATAAAGAAAGGAGGAGGATGTCTGTCTCCACAGAGCCCATTTCATAGTGATGGAAGAGACATCTGCTCTGATAGTATTGGGGGACCTGATCACACCTCTCAGCATTGGACAGATCATTTGGGCAGCACATCAACAGAGTAACCATTATTCTTTCAGAAGGAGAGAAGAAATCTAGGGTGATTAGAGGGGGAAGGTGGGAGAGAGGGGGATGAGGAGAGATTGGACAAGGGGCATAAAGAATAATTATAATTTGTAACAATATACATGCTAGTAATATTGATTTGATCAACATATCTCAATGTTGAAACGCAAAAATATGTATAATCAATTTTGATTCAATAAAAATTAAAATTGAAAAAAAAAAAGAAAGCCAACAGAATGCACTCACTTTGACAAGGGCTTCCTCCAAGGTCCCAGTCACGTCCTGTGCCAAAGCCACAGGGCAGCAGAGGCGCAGATCGTTGAAGGCAACCAGAATATTGTTGAGGAAACAGGCAAGGGGTGGGAAGTCTAAGAGCACCATTGGTGGCTGCAGGGTCCCTGGCTGAGTGGCTGACACAGCAGCAGGCATAGTACTGCTGCTCAGGATGGCTGGAGCTGACATGAGGGTGTAAGAGTTCATTTCATCCTGGAATTTCTCCACTGCTTCCTGAACTGCTTTCTGGAAAGTTCTGATGGCTACCCGCTGGAAAACAGGAGCCAACTGGCCCCGGAAATCAGCCCCCACCCGGCTGAAGGACAGCCCAAAGTACATGCACTGGCCCAGCAGAGTGTCCAGGCGGCTGCCTATCCCCTGGTAAAGGTCGGTCTCCAGCACCTGCAGGAACTGTGAGACTTTCTGCAGCACCCAGCCATGGAAGATGGCACTCTTGTTCACGGTGTGCTCACCCATGGCAGGCGGCAGCCGTGGGTCATCATCTGAGAAGATGGCACGGTACTGGGTGATGATATCAAAGAGATGGACACGGCAGGCCTCAATGGTTTTTGTGATATGGAAATAGGGATCATCATTAGGAATGGCAGTCAGGATGGAACGGAGCCAAGCATCCCGGGCCTGAAGAAACTTCACCCTCAGCTCGGCCTCAGTGAAGATGTCCATGCGCCGCAGGTAGCCAATGACACGGAGGCAGGCAGGGAGCTGGATGCTGGTCCTCAGTTGCTGGATCAGCTGGCTCAGCATCAGCTGCATAGACTGGCGCACTTCATTCACAATGCCCTGACAATAGAGAGTGAGTCATACCATACTAGGAAGGACACTCTCTGGAACCCATTCCACTAACCCTAAATATTGCAGACCAACATTCCCATGGCTTTCCTGACACATGAAGTACATTTCCTAAAGCTCAGGCTTGCAGGTCACCAACAAAGATCTGGTTGGGTAACTCTCCTCCTAAAATGCTTAAAATCCTCCAATGAATTCCCATTACCACCAATAAAATTCCAACTACTCACCATGGCCTAGAGGCCCTACCTCATTCTCCATCTTCATCTGCTTCCTAATCCTGTCCCACTGCTCACTACAGTCCAGTCACACTGGCTGTCTTTGTATCCCTTAAACACTTGTTCCCACTTCAGCTCTCGTACTTGTTCTTCCCACTTCCTGGTTTGTTCTCTATCCAGTCTTTGCAGAGCTGACTCCTTCTCATCATTTAGGTCTCAGCTTAAACATCACTTCTAGAAAGGCTTTTCCTGACCAACCTACCTAAAGTAACCCACCCTAGTCCTCCTCTGCCCCATTCTGATTTTCTTTAGACACATTATGACTATCTGAAATGGTCATATTATTTATTCATTTCTTTATCAATTATCATACCTCCCACTAGAATGTGTAAGCTTCACGAGAGCCAGGGCCTTATCAGCTTTGTTTACACCATATCCCCAGCACCTAGACCAGTGCTTGGCACATGATTAATACTATCTTTGAATAAGTGAATGAATGAATGTTTCATGTTCCAGCCTGCCTGGCTGGCAAAAACTCATGTGAAACATGCTGGGGTTTCTGCCTAAAGGTTTAGTCATGACCAGAGAATTAATGATTACTAGAATATCAGTTTGAGTCCTCTCTGGGCAAAATTTGGATACCTGGATGACAGGGATGGAGGAGTACTTCCTTTCCAGTCGGCGTACATAGGCTGCAAGCTCCAGAGCCTCTTCATAATAGCTGTTCCGCACACAGGTGTCCATAAGCTGAGGAATCTCCAGGATTTCCAGGATTTCCGTGTGCCGATTTAGAGTCAGAGTGTTCATCCGGCGGTTGGAGCTGATCTCCTCGGCCTCCTTCACAAAGTTCCTAGTAAGAATCAGGAGAATGTTGGTCCCTCACTGCTCTGCACCCAAACCTTAGCTACAGTTGCCAAACACTTACTATTACGGGGCACTGGGCTGGATGGTTTATCTGATTTAACCCTCAAACCAAACTTATGAGGTAAGTGCTATTACTCTTGAGAAAACTTTTAGTCCTAGAGAGGTTAAACAACTTGTCCAAGATCACACAGAATAAAACTGACAGCTCTGAATCCAGATCTGCCACTTACTAGCTGTGCTACTTACTAGCTAATGTAGTTAGCCTTTCTGAAACTGTTTCCTCATTGATAAGAGGTGAGAATTAAATGAGATGGCTGTAAAGCACTTAATGCAGAACCTAACAGAGTAAATATGTCAGAATAAAAACAGTAAAAGAGACACAGAGTAAAATGTTTCTTAAATAACAGCTATTATGATTTTCATAATAAAGCACTACCTAGCCTAGAAGCCACAACCCTACCCCAAGTTCCCTCAGGTCTTAATCTTCTCCTATGCTATCACTCAACCTTAGTCCCTGCTACAGGTCTACGTTCTACATTTCTTGTCTGTTTTTGCACAGAAATGCTTTATCAAGTCCCCTTTCTGAGGCATGCAAGGGTACAAAAGTTGTTGCCAAATATCCAGAGGCTCAAAAAAAAAAAAAATTAAACTTTAATCATGAAGGGCTAGAAGGCAGGACTAAGGATAGAGATAATGGATTAAGGCTCTAGAGAGATGAAATATGGCTCAAAAAGGAGGGACTTACAGATAATCTTTGGTGCCCCCAAATGGAAAGATTTGTCAGCTTCTTATCAATGAAAGTTTTAAAGCAGATGACCTCTAGTCCGAGCTGTTGTTTATGTAAGGATACTTCAAAAAGTTCACGGAAAGATGGCTGTCTTTTAATTCTAGTTTTTTTACGAACTTTTTGGAGTACCCTCGTATATGTAACTACATAAATATGCACATATATTAAGCTGACATTTCCGGGGTGTTAACTATATCAGACCCAATGATAAGCGCTTTTCATGGATACTCTTTATTTAGTGCTCACATAAGCCATACATGCGAAGGATATGCTCCTGGGTTCCAATTCCGACTTCGAAACTTCCTAGCTGTCCTTGGACAAGTCACCAACCTGTGTCTCAACTTCCTCATATGTAAAATGGGAATAAGAGTACCTACCTCAAAGGTTGTTGTGAAGTTTAAATGGACTAACAAAGCGCTCAGCGGAAAGCCTGACACATGATAAGCGCTATGTAAACATCAGCTACTTCTATCACATTATATCACCGCAAATGTCAGCTATTACATTTACAAGCCCCTTTAGCGCCAGGCCCGCCGCACCTGCAGCTCTGCTGGAAGCTGGGCAAGCGGTCGAGCAGGCGGCCGAGCGACGCCTCCACG
This sequence comes from Galeopterus variegatus, assembly GCF_000696425.1. Lineage (NCBI taxonomy): Eukaryota > Metazoa > Chordata > Mammalia > Dermoptera > Cynocephalidae > Galeopterus > Galeopterus variegatus. Next base: position 89,832 of record NW_007726465.1, read on the forward strand.
TCGCCAAAGAGGCGGTGGATGCGTTCGGTGCACTCGGCGCCGCGGATGAAAGTCTTGTAGTTGGCGAAGGCCAAGTCGCGCGTCTGCTGCAGCAGCTGCGCCCGCTCCTCAGCCAGGCGCTCGGGCTCGCGCCGCAGCTTCTCCAGCCCCGAGCCGCTCAACTCTCGGAGGTAGCGGCCCACATCGGGCCGTTCCCGCCACTGGGCCTCGGGAAAGCGGTCCCGGAACAGCGATGCCAGGAGCCCTTCATCCTCCACCTCCCCAAGGGCCGCTGCCGTCGCTGTCGCCGTGGCCAAGGCCGTGGTTGAGGACGAGATAGTCGCCGTCGCCGCCATCTTCCCGGCAGGCGCATCACTTCCTCTCCGTAACGACTAGCGCGCTGGCTTCGAACCCTGGACCGGAAGCAACACGTGCCTATTTCCTGTCTCTATGATTTCTCGTCCGTCCGGCTTGATCTGCCGGCAGTCCTCCAGGCTAAGGGGCGGTAGCGTGAGGAACGCGCGGCACGGGGCTAGAGAGGCAGCTTTGGAGTTGCCAGGGAGCAGCTGGCGGCCGACTTCCGTTTCCGGCTACCGAGGCACGAGGATCTGTAGTTCCAACCCGGCGTGAAAATGCGGCCTTTGACTGAAGAGGAGACCCGCGTAATGTTTGAGAAGATCGCGAAATAGTAGGAGCGCGCGGGGCGGAGGAGGGAATGTGTGCGTGGTAGGGGGGGGCGTGGTCGTGGAGTGGGGTAGCGCGGCGCCGGGACGAGTCCGTTCGGCCGCAGCCTCCAGTCATCCTTTTGCCCTCAGCATCGGGGAGAATCTTCAGCTGCTGGTCGATAGGCCCGATGGCACTTACTGTTTTAGGCTGCACAACGACCGAGTATACTACGTGAGGTGAGGCGGGGCCGGGCGGACAGCATGGACCCGGGGTGGTGTCCTGGGTCCCATCAGCCTCCCTCGGTCCGACACTTTTCTCCCCTTACCCCTTTAGTGAGAAGATTCTGAAGCTGGCCGCCAATATCTCCGGGGACAAGCTGGTGTCGCTGGGGACCTGCTTCGGAAAATTCACTAAGACCCACAAGTTCCGGTTGCACATCACAGCTCTGGATTACCTTGCACCCTATGCCAAGGTTTGTGGGGTGGTTTCTGGTTTGCCACTGGGGGTGAAGTCAAGGATTAGGGTCACATCAGAACGCACATTACCGGGCAGCTCTTTTCCATGGAGTCCCTGCCAGTGCTGGGTAAGTGCCAGCACATGGAGATGTTTGTAGGTCTTGCTGCTTGGGCACAGTGAGAGCTAGGAGGAGGAGTACTGTGCAGCAGTGTAGTAGCTATCTCCAGCAAAGTAGAAAAGCCTCTGCGGACCCAGCTCAGGATCAAAAAGCAAGTAAGTGGCTGTGATGAGGATAATGGGGTCCAGAAAAAGAGCTGTTAAACTGTCCATGGCAGAAGTTGTTTGTAGAGTTGAGGAAAGAACTTCCTGGTACCGTTCTGTTCAGGGGATGAACAATTTGAGGGAAATATGCATCTCTATGTCTCTTCCTTAAAATTCTTTCAATAAATTAATCGCAGATTGTGCAGCTAGCTTGTCTGCAAGAGTGTAAGTATTAGTGTTTTTGTATCTCTTGGATTTTTCCGTTTCTTACAGTATAAAGTGTGGATAAAGCCTGGAGCAGAGCAGTCCTTTCTGTATGGGAACCATGTGTTGAAATCAGGTCTCGGTCGAATCACTGAAAATACTTCTCAGTACCAGGGAGTGGTGGTGTACTCCATGGCAGATGTCCCTTTGGTGAGTAGAGATGGTAGCTGTTAAAAGTCAAGTAACTTTTTATTCAAGAAGGATGTATTTCTAGTCTGTGTGCCTGAGAGACTAAATTCTCAGCAACTTTTGAATTCCTAAAAGACAAGAAATGTGGTTATTTTTCCATCTTTGTTATTTCCAGCCGTCAATATGGGCTTATTGAATAACTTGAGTGAATTGGTGTCTCTTCTTTTGAATCCCAGGGTTTTGGGGTGGCAGCAAAGTCTACACAAGACTGCAGGAAAGTAGACCCCATGGCGATTGTGGTATTTCATCAGGCAGACATTGGGGAATATGTGCGGCGTGAAGAGACGTTGACTTAAAACAAAGTCATCACAAGGACTTTTGGCTGTGCGCAAGGGCCTAGTTTTTTTTGTGCGTCTGCATAGACTCCACCATTATGTTGAGTTTTGTCAACACTGGGACCGTCTTCAGGGACTTCTTAGTTTAATATTCTCTCTGTCACTGACAAATGCAGGCTGGATTCTTATTATACAGAAATGGCTCAAAAATGGGGTTTCAGATCTTTGTGTTTGTGACTAAATAGAATACTCTCATATTTGAATCAGAGAGCTTCTTGTTCTGAGTAACAAGTTCTAAATCATTGGAACTGAGGACAAGAATAACTTATCATTGTTATCTGTGATAACACTTTGTTTTCCAAACTTATAATAAGAACACAATGGATTTTTATGTTATTAATATCATGAAAGATAGATATTACCATATTAGAATAATAGGTCACATCTGGGATTTTACAAATGAAATTTGGCTAACACAATAAGAGCAATTTATTCAGCTACTTTTCTGTACAGTAAGTGCTATGGGTGTGGAAGAAAAACTTGTATTCAAACTCCAGTTCTCCTGCCTACCTGCTATATGGCTTTGGATGAGTCATTCAACTTTAATAAATTTCTTTTTCTTCTTCTGTTTAAAAAAACACAAAACTAACACAGCTTTACCTATCTACCTAAGAATGGCTTGTAGAATTAGAAATCATGATTGTAAAGCACCTAGCACAGCGTCTGGCAAATGAGAGGTGTTGAATAAATGTTGAGTTATTTTTATTTTGCATATACTATGAGTTTAATTGGATTAAATTAGCTTGTTTTTTACAAGCTGTTTTTTGATCTTCTTGGATGGGATAATCCCAAGCTGAAATGTATTTTTCATCACCTTGATTTCATAAAACATAATTTATTTTATATCTGTACTTACCTGAATGGACTAGACACAAAGCACTAATCAGAGACCCTAAAATAATAATTCAGCTCCTTTGTCCTTCCCTATGTCTCCTAAAATTACTTCTAGAATTAGATATTTTTTTAAAAATAACATTTTATAGACAGAACATTTTAATACTACCTGTATTGTAAAATAATTTCTTTAATGAATATACTGCTTATTTTTCATTCCAAAGGTGACATCTCTAAAAATAAAACATTTTCTACTACAAAAAGGCACTCTACCAACTCCTGTTTTTACATACAAGCAAACTTGATTTTGTCCCATTTTTTTCAGCTCTTCCTTCCAAAGTTTTCTGTTAACCTCTAAGTATACTCAGTGAAGGTTAAGGGACTGCTATATGGTGAACAGTGTTTTGATGGTAGCATTTAATACATACTTTAGACATAGCCAACCTTAGAACTTTTACATTGTTATTATTTTATTTCCATTTGCCTTTGTTGATGAATGCAATAGACAAAACATTAACAACAGAAATTGATTTTTTCCAATAACTTTACAAAGCTGATTTGGCCAAAGCTTTGACAAAGCTGCTACCCCAGAAAGAGCCAGGGTAACTACAGTCATCCTGGCTTAGCATCTTGGCTTCTTAGTATCTGTAGTTGTTGGAACATTGAAGAGACGCTTCAAGAAATACAGCTGCAAGATCCCAGAAAGAACAATAACAACACTCTGGGCTGTTGACCACCATTTCACATAGTTATAGTTTGATTGAAGAAGGAAAAAGTCGGCCCTTTTCCTCATCCGGGCAAAGTTGTAGTATCGCCATATGTGAAAAATATTGTTCTGCACCTTTCGCGTACTCTCCTATGGGAGAGAAGATAAAGGGATAAACCTCCCACCAGCAATAACTTATCTGGAAGTAGAGTAATTTACTCATGATTTTAAGATATGTAATACTGTTATAGTTAATAAATGCTAGTTTTGTTGTATACGGAAAAGTCTAAACTTTTTTTTATAATGAAAAACTTTGTTATTATTTTTTGGCAGCTGGCCAGTGCAGGGATTTAACCTTGGACCTTGCTGTTAATCAGTATAATGAAAAACTTTAGTTCTCAAACTAGAGAGATTTTCCAGAAGATCTAGATTTTAGACATGTACTCTGCATGTCATTATCCTTCCAGGTGATGTTGTATATGCTCTTTTCCGTATATGGTGCAAGACAAGAGCCTGCAGACTTTTAATTAAAGGGCCAGATAATATTTTAGGCTTTGCAGGCTATTCGTCTCTTGCAACTACTGAACTCTGCCATTGTAGCAAAAAAGCAGTCATAGACAATGTGTAATTATCAAATGAGCACGGGCTGTCTTCCAATAAAACTTCCATTTACAGAAACAGGCAGCGAGCTTTTGTGCATCAAGGAGACTATCAAGAAAGTGGAACCACTCCACAGAATGGGAGAAAATATCTGCAAATCATATACCTGATAAGGGACTTACATCCAGAATATGTAAATAAAACTCACAATTCAATAAAAATACAACGCAGGGCTGGCCTGTTAGCTAACTTGGGAGAGTGTGGTGCTGGTAACACCAAGACCATGGGTTTGGATCCCCATAGCAGCCAGCCACCAAAAAAACCCCCACAAAAAACCTAATTTTAAAGTGGGCAGAGGATTTGAATAGACATTTCTCCAAAGAAGATAAACAAATGGCCAGTAACCACATGAAAAAAATGTTCAATGTCATTAATCACTAGGGAAGTGCAACTCAAAACCACAAGACACCACTTCATACCCTGCTGGTGTATGAATATACTACTTATTTGTAATTTCAAGGGTGACATCTCTGAAAATTAAATATTTTCAACTACAAAAAGGCACTCTAAGGGCTGGCCCATGGCTCACTTAGGAGAGTGCGGTGCTGATAACACCAAGGCCACGGGTTCAGATCCCTATATAGGGATGGCCGGTTGCTCACTTGGGAGAGCATGGTGCTGACAACGCCAAGTCAAGGGTTAAGATCCGCTTACCGGTCATCTTTAAAAAAAAAAAAAAGCACTACCAACTCCTATTTTTACATGCAAGCAAACTTGATTTTGTCCCATCTTTTTTCAATTTTTCCTTCCAAGGTGGGAGTGTAAAATGGCTTAGCCACTGTGGAAAACAGTCTGGCAGCTTCTCACAAAGTTAAATAGAGTTACCATATGACCCAGCAATTCCCCTTCTGGGTATACAGAGAGAATATATTAACACACAAACTTGTATGCAAATGTTCATCGCATTATGATAGCCAAAGGTGAAAACAACCCAAATTTCCATCAGCTGATGAATGGATAAATAAAATATCATTCAGCCATAAAAAGGAATAAAGTACTGACACATGCTACAATGTTGATGAACCATAAAAACATGCTAAGTGAAAAGCCAGCCACAAAAGGCCACACATTGTATGATTCCATTTATATGAAATGTACAGAATGGGTAAATCTATAGAAATAAAGTAGAATAGTGATTGCCAGGGATGGGGGATCATGGGAGAATGGAGAGTGACTAATGGGTATAGGGTTTCTTTAGGGGGTGATGAAACTGTTCTGGAATCAGATGCTGGTGATGCTTGCATGACATTGCGAACATATTAAAAACCATTGAATTGGGGCCTAGCACGTGGCGCACTCCGGAGAGTGCGGCGCTGGGAGCGCAGCAGCGCTCCCGCCGCGGGTTCGGATCCTATATAGGGATGACCGGTGTGCTCACAGTGCTCACTGGCTGAGCGTGGTGCGGCCGGTCTCAAAAGAGGACAAAAAAAAAAAAAAAAAACCATTGAATTGTACCCTTGAAGATGGGGAACTGTATATGAATTATATCTCAATTAAAAAAAATAGGCAGTGAGCTAGATTTGGCCTATGAGCTATAGTTTGCCAAACCTTGGTATAAGACAAGTGAGGAATTTTAAGAGCTCCAAGTCATAAAAATTTATTAAAGGATTCAAATCCCCTTGCCTGTTTGGTTTTTACCTAATGAGCCCTCATTCAAATGGTATTACTCCCATAATTTTAATCTCCCTCCAAATTAAGAATCAGTTTCCATAGATGTTTCTCTCCCACAAAACACTCCATTACCTCAATTGCATCCAGAGTATCATTCAGCTGTTTTCTCTCATTCTGTTTGTGGTCCAGCTCAGGCTCCTCATAGAAGACTCCAAAGTTGAGGTATACTTGCACAGTACCAAAGTGATTTTGCTGATTTTTTAGACAAAGCTGGTAAAAACCTGTAGGAATTTCTAGATCATTACCAAGTCTTTGTCTCCCACCCTTTGTTAAGGATCCCCTAGAGATACCTGTTGTATAATTTTAAAATTGCTACTATAGCACCTTCTTTTTACTTAGGACATGGAAGACACTGCTCTTACATGAAACTTATTTTACTAAATATTATGAGGGGTCTTCAAAAAGTTCATGGAAAAAGTTGTATTACCTTTTAATTTCATTTTTCCATGAATTTTTTCAAGTATCCTCAGATTTATTATACTTTGCCAGATATCAATAAATTCAGTTCTATACTGGAGAGAAAACAATGTTTTCTCCTTTTCCAACCTAGAATTTCCATGTCTCTTATTAAGGAACTCCTGCTCAACAAAATGAGTTGAAATTAAGCACATGATGTTTACTCCTTGTACACCACTAGAGCTACAAGTACTATCTTGTATTTGAAACTGGAGAAAAATTGATGCATTGTGAATGAAAGAAACTATCCTGCTGGAGTAATTGCCTGCAAGGTGGTTTGTACAAGACTGATGGTTGGGGTGTTTACTGGTGCTGGTTCTCAAGGTCACTGCCCTTTGTGTGTGTATGGGGAGGGGGCATGTGGAGGAGCCAGTTGTGGTGGGATTAGAAAGGTGGGGCAGTTTTTGAAAGTCAAAGTGATTGGAAAGCCAAAGATGCTAAATATCCTATAATGCTTAATATCCTGCGCTACACAGTGAAGGATTGTCTGATACCCCTGTTGAGAAAGTCTTTTTTAGCACACCTGGCTAGTAAAGAGCTCAGTTACGACTGACTGGTGCCGTCTTAGGTGGGAGAGGCTTGATCTGGCTATAGGAATTTCTGGTTGGAAAGTGCTTTGTTGTAGAGTGTGGATATCTCACATGTCCGTGCATTTCCTTCTGTTCTGAATCCGCTTTTAGTAACTGGCTCGAGTATTCTTATGTCTGGAAGGAAAGGCTAGTCTGTAATAGATTGATCAATTAGAATTCTGTATTACAAATGAATCTCTCTGTTTTGGGCACTTTCCCAGAATATGATCAATCAGTTGGAGATGAGATAAAATTGAGCTTCTGGATCCTAGAGTTATAATAGTCACCTGGAGACCCTGCCCCCTAAACTGCCAGTGGATTGCTACTTGATGTCCTTGGACATCTCCAGGAACACTGTGGTTTTTGATGATGAAAGCTGAATGTTTTTCCTAATGTTTCACCACCCCATTTCCTCAATTTCATAGAAACCTGTGATTATTATAATAGCCATGGTGATGAAAACAGACCTGTCTCTTTGGTAGAGAAGTTAATCTGGCCCCGAACATCTTGGGAGGTATCTATGAGGAAACCCTGTGGGGTATGTGCGGTGGCAGCAACACGCCGATTACGTGCCATCCCCAGTGTTCGCTGAATCTGCCAAGACATATTAGAGAAACAGAAAAGCCCTGTTAACATCACTAAGAAGCCAGCTAAGTCATAGACCGACATCCCATGATTATCAGCACAGGGGTTTTGGGGTGGTACTGCCCCATCCCCCTTCTGGAGTTTGGAATTGAAATTTTCATTTGTCACAGTGATGGTGCTGGGGAGAGGCACAGCAGTGCTGAACATCCTACAATGTCAAAAACATTGAAAAGCAGGACAAAGAATTGCCCCAAATGTCGACAGCACCCCTGTTGAGGAGGAAGACCTGTCTCAGAGCACACAGCCGGTGTGGATCGGTTAATAGTACAGTTCTGGCTATAAAGTTCTTGACTGAACTTGCTTGGTTGTTGAGTTCCCTGGTGTTGTCCCAGATTTGGATGTTTGCTGCTTGGCAGCCCATGCCTACAGCAAGCACTCGATGGACACTCATCCCCAAATTGGATCTTGATTAGTCCAGACTACAGTGAGCTGACTAGTAGCTACTTTTCTAATGTAAATTTGGAGATAAGAAAAGGCTCTGATAAGTTAATTCAAAATAAATTTTAAGTTACAGTGGAGTGGAGTTAGATCAACGTAGTCTATTACTATATAAACAAAAGTTAGAAAGTTAACAGGTTTCTAAGATAAAGAACAAAGGAAATGAACACTCTCTAATATTGAGCTTAACATCCTTGGGCAGGGTGGTATAAGACCACAATATGGATAAAAGTACTTAACCTATGAACAGGTAACTCCAAGATATTTGCCGAAAAGAGAAACCTTAAGCCCATGATTCTCTAATTCGCTGGAATTACCCCTAAAGGCATGACAGCAGATGTTACTTCCCCAACCCCATAAACTGAAGTAGCTTTCTATGAAATCTCTGGATCAGTCTCCAAAGTTCATGACTTTTTCCTTTGACTTTGTATTTTACATCCATGGTTTTTTTGGTTTGTTTGTTTGTTTTTGTCTATAAACACTAAGCTTTATTTTAAAAAGTAAAATGTGATAAAAAAAAAAAAAAGCCATGTTATCACCTTAAAAATGTATTCTTTCTCCTCTTATCCCAAATCCGAGTAAATGTGGCGATTACCTCTCCAGGGAAAGGCACACTGTTTGTTCCATGGCTTTGAGCATACTTCCATAGCCCCCGATTTGAGAAGCCAAGCCATATGTTTTAGCTCCCACTGGTGAATTCATCCACCCAGTTTCCCTGTAACTGCAGGTCCACTTTAACAGGTGGGGAATCACAGCATCTTGATGACAACCAGACCTTGTTTTGTTCTAAAACCTGACCCACTTTACAAAAGGGAGAAAAAAGTGCCCAGTAGGGCCAGAGGAGCCCAAGTACCTCGTAACTGAAATAGAAGTATCCAGTCTGGCGGGCAAATTGCCAAAAGCATTCCATGCCTCCTGGAGGGATCATGATGGCAAAGTCATATCGATCAGCTCCATGGAAGAGTGGCTGGTCCCCAAAGCCACTTAGTTCTGTCTTCTGGCTCCTAGCAGAGGTCACTAGATTCAGAACCACCAGCCCAGCCCCAAAGAGCAAAGGAGACATGCTGCTTTCTGGAGACTCTTCTGCAGGTGAACTGCTTGCAACTCAGTGGAACCGAGTAGTTCAGATAGCTGCTGGGGTAATCATTAACTCAACAAGTCACACTTAGGCCAATTTCAGGGCCACACATAGATATTCCATAATAGAACTGCCACAATACTTCCATGTTTGGCTCACAGGAAGTGTTTGCTTTCACCTCAAAAATTCAGTAGCTACCAAACATACTTCACGAGTGCTGTATAGAAGCTACGACCTCAGAAGAGTTATTTCCATCCATCCCTTGGGCTGCCATTTTTTCAGTTCTTGATTCTTAGGGATAAAATATTGGGTAAGTTTATTTACTAACATAGGTTGGCTAGGGAGATTTTTCTCTTTTCATTTCAAATTGCTACATGATATCTATTGCTCCTATAAAAACACATGGGGCAACACCTGTTTCAACAGACTCCTTTCTGCCCAGTGCCATAGCTTAGAGCAAAGCACGCCATGTAGGAGTGTGCACAAGTTTAAATGGATAAGTAGAGTGACAAGACAGTGGTCAAGCCTCTCCTCATTCTGCTACCTTCCACCTGACTGATACCTTCATCTAGAGCTTTCCAAAATCCACTTGAAGACTATTATACTATTCAAACCCACAATCTGTCTTCTTTGATTCATGACTTCTTCAGCACCCACAGACTTCATGGCAGGCACTGAGCTAAGAGATTTACTTGCATCTTATTTTGTCCTGGCAACAGCCCTCTGAGGGAGGTGCTGTGATTAAGAGATGAGGATGCTGACATTCAGAGATTTGAGCAGCTGACTCGCAGTGCCACAAGTGCAGCTGGCAGAGCTGTGGCCCTGATGGGGGCTCACACTCTTACCCACCAGGACAGGGTCTCTCAAGTGTCGATCTCTGAGTTCTGACAGTTTCCAAACATTTTTATTTCTGTCTTAATCTTAAAAAACAAAACAGAATTACCACCTTCTTACCAAGAATTGCTTCAGAATTTATCACATCAACTCTGAGTGTCACAAGCAGAGACCTCATGAATGTGGTTCATTTCTAAAGAAGGCCAAAGGGCATCACAGCACTCTAGAGGCACAGTGGCTCTGTAGCAGTCTCACTGAAGTGAAGGTGGGAGAAAACTGATGCCACCTTTCAGTACACGGTGGCTCAGGCACCACCATCTGAGTCCCACCGCTGCCGCAGTCCTAACCCACTCATGTCATAAGCAGCAACACGCATTCAGCAAAACAATCATCAGTTCATTATAAGTTTGACAGTTTTGCAGAATTTGTAAGCGTAGTTTTGTTTGCATACATTTCATTAACACTATAATAAAAGTAGCATTAAAGTTATGCGAAAAAAAACCGTCTATGGACCTATGCATATCTCAGGTTTGAGAAACACTGACTGGGATATTTGCTTCCCTAAATGAGTCACAGTTTCAGCCATCTACCAGGACAGCACCAGCTAATGATGTCAGAGTTGAGTGGAGAAAGCTTCTGGATTCTGATCTGGTTTGAAGGGAAACCACAACCGGCTGCAACCGAAGGTAGCTGGGCTGAGAGGAGCTCAAATTCTCACCTTCTCCCTGTGATTTCATTTAGGGTTGGTTGGTAGAAAAACAGTACCAAATGCTCAAACACATAGTTAATAGGTAATAAAGCTGTATAAAGTTTCCAACTTGTAAATAAATGATAAATTTTAAAACTTTAACATTTCTTTAAACCTTGCCTTTCACTCACTCAAAAGTGGGAAAGGGGGGATTCTTCTGTTCCCAGAAAAAGTACATTATATGAGGAAATGAACAAATTAAGAGGAAACTTTGGTTGGCCGGTTAGGTCAGTTGGTTAGAACACTGTGTCATGGTCCGGCCCATGGCTTACTCGGGAGAGTTTGGTGCCGATAACACCAAGGCAATGGGTTCGGATCCCATATAGGGATGGCTGATTAGCTCACTGGGTGAGTGTGGTGCTGACAACACCAAGTCGAGGGTTAAGATCCCCTTACCGGTCATCTTTGAAAAAAAAAAAGAACACTGTGTCATAACACCAAGGTCAAGAGTTTGGATCCAGTGCCAAAGTTAAAAAAAAAAAAAAAAAAGAATACTTCCACATCATTTGTTTGACATGACTTCCAAGGATTAGAACATCCAATAGTTTGACATCAGCCTCTTGATCACCATAATTCAGCAGTTTGTTCAACATTTTGCTCCCTCCATTTGTGAATACATGCTTGCTGTAATTAACCAGCTACTTAAATTTGAGAGAAGCAAGACTTTAATGAAGAATGCTACAAGTATGGACAGTAATTAATTCTCATATTTTAAAAAAAGATTACAGAAAACACTTTACTGAAATTTTTTTGCTAAAAAGACAGTCTTTAAGAATGTCCGAGAGACACAGCAAGCACAACACAGTACAAAAGGAGAAGGGAATGTTGAATTCCAGCGCAAGACACTAACAGCACAACTAGGGAATCAGGTGGAAGCAACCATTTCACAAAGAATGGAATTAGGCATTTATATTCAATCAGGATTTAAGCTTTAAAAGTCCAGCATAAGGAATAGAATTGGGAAGGGGGGTTGGGGGTCTAAGTTTATCTACAATCACCATTTTACCAAAAAACACACTGGTTCAACCACGTGAGAAGTGGAGGGTAACCCTGCCTAGGTAGCCCAGCAGACACTAAGAGCAAATGCCAAGGTTGTCAGGTCTAGGGTTGATGTCGCAGCTGGCTAAACAGTTTTTAAAGGGAATCTGACTCCACAAGGACTGGTCTCTCCTCAACCTGGGCTCAAAACAGACAAAGTTCCTTTGCATTTGCATCAGAAGGCCAAAACTTTATATGGAACAAGTTCACTCCAAATAATGCTCACGTTGCTGGTTTTAACAGGTTATGGATAAGCTCCATAAGATGCCACCATTTCCTAGGAGAAGGTTCTACAGATTACCTGGGATTTAAATTTAAGCAAACCACTAAAGAAGGGAAACACTAATGATATTCTGGCACTGTACAAGCTGTATGCCTGTCATCTCTGCCAAGGACATGGGGTGGACTTGGCTTTGCTTCTTATCTCCATGATATCCAACAGTGATGAAGTGGAACTGGGACCTCCCCCTTGTTGAAGGAGGTTGCCCAAAATTCTCATCTCAGCCCAGCTTCTGAAAGAAACAGCAGACTATCAGGGGCTATTATTAGGAACCATGCTCCTGTGAATTCTGTGGAAATGAAAGCCTGTTTTCAGTTCATGCCAAGTCTTTTCATGGTCCGCCAGCGATCCTTAATCATCACAGCTGTTCGGTTAACAAATGGGTAATTTTTAGAAATGGCAGCCCAGTTTCCTTCCCCGTATTTCTGCACTCCAGCCTTGACCCACTCGCTTTCTTCTACAGTCCACTTCTGCAAAAGAAAACCGAAAGACTTTTCACAACCTGTCTCTCCACTTGACATCTCCAATACTGTGATAAGGTAAACTCAAGAATCCTAGGAGAATCATCTGAACCCAAAAGCAGGGTTTATGTTTTTAAAACATGGCATAGATAGTAAGTAAACACTGTAGATCTGGACATTTAATAATTTTCAATGTCCTGCCATTTCATCCTCAACTAATAATCACATCTGTGTGTGTATGTGTATGTTGCTCATGGTCCAGAAAGTGTGTCATGCTTCTGTCCTCCTAGATTTTTTCTTCCAGAATAACTATTACTTGAACTTAGTTTGAATTATCTGAAAACTCAAAAAGGATTTTTATGAGGTACATGGTAGTCTATGCCTATGAGATGGGGACTTATTTTACCTCTGTTTTACCCACACAACCCGTATCAGAAAAGAGAAATTTAAATTACCTGCTTTTTTGTTGTACTGATTGAACTGTCTTCGTCTGGCGCTGCTAGAAAACATTAAAAGTAGACTCATGTCAGAGTTCACCTTTCTCTGCACAACCACAAGGAAAAGACATAGAATGTCCCCAAAGGGAAACTTGATTCAAATTTCACAAACATCGAGAAGAAAAAGGATATCACTAATGGATAATTTAATTTTGTCCTTTGTTTGCAAACAACAGTCATTTTGATCAACAAGAATCTGTACAAAACAAGTGCTTTACAGACTTTCAATAAATCCTGGTTAATGGTGGAATTCAGGCTCTTTAGTAAAACCAACATCACTTTCTAAAATTACTGAGGGACTGTCACATTTAAAACCCTAATATATATGTGTGTAGATGTATATACACGTATATATTGGTATATACACGTGTGTGTGTAATTTCTGCTTTATAATCCCTTGCTAACCACTGTTTTGAAACAACAGTTTTACTGTCTTATGCCAGAATTTTCAAATCCTTGATCATTTTATGTAAGTACAACTTGGTTTATTCCCTAAACAAAAGAATGGGGTAATAATTATTGCTTCCCACTCCCAAGGAACATGTGAGATCTGCTCAAACTCCCCTTTTCACCACATGGATAAGAAGAGATCAAGCCTCAAAAAACATGCACCAAGATGATTTTTTAAAAGGCTAGAGGGCTACAAGAGGGTGTACAAGTATAAAAGACATGCCATTACAAGCCAATAGGAGCCAGTTCAAAAACTGCAAGACGGCAATGTTGAATAAACATGAAACTTGCTAGAGTGCCTGCCTGAGCAGATGCCACTGTCCTAGCAATGTTTCCTTAATAATGGAGGAAGATGGTTCTGGAAAAGGGATACTTACAGAAGCAGATTATTTATTTTCAAATTATTAAGTATTTTGTACTACAGTAGAAACATTTCTAAAGCTGATAAATATGGACTATATTACAAGTAGGTGTTTTCTAGAACTTTTATACCCTATTGTTTTTAAATATGTAATGTCACTTTTTTTTTTTTTAATTTAAAAAGATGACCGGTACGGGGATCTGAACCCTTGGCTTGGTATTGTCAGCAGCATGCTCAATCAGGGAGCTAACTGGCCATCCCTATATAGGATCTGAACCCGTGGCCTTGGTGTTATCAGCACCACTCTCTCCCGAGTGAGCCACAGGCCGGCCGTGTAATGTCATTTTTATTGTTTTTGTTTCTCCCTCCATTTTCTCTGTGATCTTGATCTTGGCAGCTATGTTTTTGCTGGTGAAGGTACTTTTCAAAAACAAAACCTTTGGGATTGGCAAAGGATTACTGTTGCTATTTTATAAAAGTCTTTAGAACCCCCCAAATTAGGTTTAGCACTTAGATATTTCTATTAGAATGCAAAATATGTGGTTGAATAGATTCTAAGGCAAATGCTGTGAGGTTTAGTATTATTACAGAAAAGTAAAGTTTCTTTTTTTTTTTTTTTTTCCTTTTTTTTTGTCTTTTTCTGTGTCCGGCAACGGATCGCAACCCTCAGTGTCGCCCCCGTACCGGACCGGGACCGGCAACGGGATCGCAACCCTCGGCGTTGCCCCCGCGCCTCGCTCAGCCAGTGAGCAGGAACCGGTCTGTATGTGGGATCCGAACCCTCGGCGGGAGCGCCACCACGCTCCCAAGTGGCGCACTATAGCAGTGCGCCACCGGGCCGACCCAAGTTTCTTATCTTAGAAAAAAATATACAGAAACTGGTAAGAGATTTTTTGCTTAAGCAAAAATGCAGAGAATGACCCCTACTACATTTCTTTTTTTCTCTTTTTTTAAAGACAACTGGTAAGGGGATTATTAATCATTGACTTGGTGTTGTCAGCACCACGCTCTCCCAAGTGAGCAACCAGCCATCCCTATATAGGGATCCAAACGTGGGGCTTTGGTGTTATTAGCACCACACTCCTAAGTGAGCCACGGGCCGGCCCCCTACTACGTTTTCTAATTAAAGGACTTTAGAAAGAACATCAACTACAACTAAATATCATGGATTTATTACAACAAAACCAGAATTTTCTTTAAACATAAAGTACTACTTTGACAGTCTCCACTGTTTAATGGGCAAGGACATAAAACTGATTCCTTATGATTTAAAATGAGGTCAAGAAATTATTAAGCTTTTTCTACTTTGGAGACAAGCAGTTTCTGGAACATTAATATGACAGTAAGATGCATTTATACTTCAGCAAACCTCAAGGAGGGCAGCCAAGGAGAATCTACTGCTTACCATGACCTGGAAATAGGTCGTTCTCTTCCACCCAAGTCTCTTTTTCTTCAACCCCATTAGAGCTGTTCCACTTGCCTCTGGATACCCTGAGGGGAGATCAACAAGAGGACAAGGTATAAAACAAATTCATCCTGGGTCACCCTGTATTCTGTCCTGGGCTCACTCACTGCCCTGAGCTCCTCCCTTTTGCTGTGACTACATTCAAGGCTTACCTATACACACTCCCAAATCCACTGTCCTTTTTGCTGGGCTGGCCAGGCATCTCCACGTGAACATCCCCCAGGCTGCAGGACCTTCCCTCAATCTCAGCACTGAGTACATCACCAGCCCCCTCAAAATCTGCTCATTTTCCTGTTTTTGTTTGTTTGGTTGATTGGTTTTACTCTTAAAGGTCGCAGCATTCTACTTACCTAGAAGCTGCAAACTCCTCCCACTCCACAGACTGATCTTTCTCTCCCCTTTCCTCTAGTTCAAGCCCAGGGTGCCTTTCATCAGTGTTATACTAGCCTCGTAAGTAGAGCTAGCTTCTTCCTCTTTCAAAGCCACCGGAACAATTGGAACAATCTTACTAAAATTACCACATCCCTCTATTCCATGAAGGCTTCTCACAGCCTAAAGAATGGAGCCTAAATGCCTGTCTGTACCAGGGAGTCTAGACTGTCCAGTCTGGCCCAAGTTTTCTACCAGCTATCCTACCATGACCACATCTCGCAAACAGCAGAGCCACCCAGCTCTGCTCTTCCTTCCTCCTGTAAGCTCTGCACGCTCCTGCCTCCATCTCCTGTTCCCTCTGCCTGGGAGTCCTTTTCCTGCCAGGTGAAATCCTGCCATCTTCATCTGTCTATCCCAAACCCCTAGCATAGGAACACATACCATACCATGAGCTGGAGATATATGTAGGTACTTCAAAAAGTTTGTGGACAAACGGAATTAAAAGATAATATGCATCTTTCCATGAACTTTCTGAAGAACCCTGGTACTAGCTAAACTAATATTGGGGTTATCAAAGAGCCACAAAGCAATTATACAATCAAAGATTAGACTAATAAGCAAACAAAACAAGAATCCTTCCTGTGAACATGAAACATTGAGTTCTTGGGTATAGCCAAAAAAAAAAAGTCACAAAGCTGAAAAATAATACAAAATCCAAATTATTAAACAAAAATTATAGTGCATCTCTTCTAATTAACTTTAACTGTGTTTACCTGATTAATAACATAACTGTCCTGGGAAAAGAGCTCCGCACAAGTCTGACCTCAACATGATAACATCTTTTTAAAAAGTAACATGGGAAGTGTCTGAGTTAAGAGTTTTGAAGCATTTATATAAAGTGACCTGTAAAAGTTGACCAAGAGACTAGAGACAAACTTCTGTCTCCTCCCCTGTGAAAAAGAGACTTATTTTTAATGCTGTCTGGGTATTTTGCAAAGGAATAATGAAAGCAATTTTGTTAATAAGTACATAAGCTTGAAAAAATTCCTTGAGTTCCCTAAGTGTTCCATGAAATTACCTAACCAAGTGGCTGAGACAAATGGCAGACTATTTCGTTTTTAAATAGGATCATATCTCCCAAAATGTTATTTGAGAATAATTTTGCTTGAGACAATGTGAAAAAAATGTATGAGGTTTTTTTCTTCTCAGGATATTCCTGTACTAATTATGATTTATGAATGAAAGTCAGATGGGGTTACAGTGTAAACTTTTTATCTACTTATCCCAGCGTTGGGATAAAACCGATTAGAACGCAAGTCCCCTGCTGGTCCGTCATTTTCCCAAGTAGCTGTTCTCTCCTCCTGCAGACTGTCATTGCAGGTCACTTTAGTAACATTCTCTACCCATGAACTCTCACTGTTATCACCTGTATAAATGTTTTGGTAGTTATTTTACAGGGCCTATGACATCTTTCAGATGATGGCATATCATTGACTGCCTCTACTAACTTCTCATGTTGCAGAAGGGCTGAGATCCGGGTGGTCCTTCTAATTGTTAGGTGGCTGTGTGGTCTTGGGCAAATCAAGCCACTTCCTGGTCCTCACCCTCACTGATGAAGTTAGAATGGTCTAGCAGGGTCGGTGGCTACTGGTTAAAAAACAATGCTTGGGCTAACAATGATTCTTACATTTATTTTATTTTATTTTATTTTTTTGTCTTTTTTTTTTCGTGACCAGTAAGGGGATCGCAACCCTTGGTGTGGTGTCGCCCACACCGCGCTCAGCCAGTGAGCGCACCGGCCATCCCTATATAGGATCCGAACCCACGGCGGGAGCGTCGCTGCACTCCCAGCGCCACTCTCTCCTGAGTGCGCCACGGGCTCGGCCCGATTCTTACATTTTTAAAGGGTTGCAAGAACAAAACAAAACAAAACAAAAAAAGAATATGCAACAGAGAAGTATGTAGCCCACAATGCCTAAAATGTTAACCCTGTGCTGGTCTTTTACAGAATTTTTTGGTGTCACCCCTTAAAATACAACCAAGAATGCTTATTTGATTTGGTTAACAAATGCTTAGTAAGCACTATTGCAAGGTGCTGTGGGAGATATAAAAATCTAGGGAGAAAAAAAAGAATAAAATTTTTAAAAAGCTAAACAAAATCTATGAGTTGTGGCCCTGCCCTCCAGGTGATATCCTGTAAGCTACCTTCCCTTCCTCCTGAGTCCACTAACCCTGGCTGCTCAGGCCCTCCCTGTCACCTTGCAGCAGTTTCCAGCCTCCCTCCTTCCCTCTCAGTACCTGTTCAAAAGCCCTCAGTGGTGTCTAATCAGGCCTTCCGATTAGTTGTATTGAGATAACCTGGGGGCATAGTTAGAAAAGCAGATTACAGGGCATTCTCCTGCCCCTTCTAATTCAGTATCAGGAGCCTGGGAATATATATTTTTACACATTCCACAGGTAATTGTGACATGAAGCCCAGTTTGAGCACTTCTGCCTGGTAGACTACAATAGAAACTCAAGGTCTGCCCATCACGCATCCAGCCTTTTCTCCCTCCATTCTCTCCCTTGCACTGTGTTCTCCTACTGTACAGACTACATGCAACTTTTCAGAGCATACCAAGCTTCCTCATGCTCATATGTAAGGAATTCCCACTGCCTAGAACCCTCCACCTCCCAATATGCTCGATTACCTCCTACTCATCCTTCAAGGTTTGCTACACCTAAACCTTGCTCAGCTCTTCTCCCCACGAGCTCCCAGGGCACTTCACACATTCCTCCTTTAGCAGGGATCACTGGACCCTTTTCTGAAAAGGGACGGATAGTATTTTCAGCTTTGTAAGCTTTACTGTCTCTGTCCCAAATACTCAACTCATCATCACAGCACTGAAAGCAGCCACAGACGATACATAAGTGATGGGTGTGGCTGTGTTCCAATAAAAGTTTATTCGTAAAAACAGGCAGCAGGCAGGTTTGGCCCAAAGGCCATAGTTTGCTGGCCCCTCCTTTAGAGCACCCATCATACTTCACACCCTTGACATATGAGAGGTGGATATGTCTGAAACCTTTACAAATCCTCCCACTTACAAAACTGCTGTAATCCTGCTCTCCACAGTTTCCTCATCTGTTCATGGGAGCAATACCTACACTTTACAGGACTGCTGTGAGGATTCAATGAAATCATGTATCAAATGAGAATAGTATGTGGAGCTATATCTGCTGCCATCAGCTATGCCAATTTGCCAACCAATGACTCACTTCCAAATGCAAGAAGTGGTGCACTAGTACAAATCTGAGCTTGCGTATAAGTCACTTAACAGATGCCATAGCCCTCTGAGGCACCTAGCACAACATATGCCAGAGCATAGGTCCCCAAACAACTACAATATAGAGCAGTGGTAGAGACAGCAACGACCTTGGGAGGTCAGCGAGGTGGATACTTACAGCAGGGGTGAGCAGGGAAGAGTTTTGTGAAGGAAGTAGAATTTTAAGAGAGGAAACTTGGTGTATGTGATGTTCAGGCCATGGGCTTTCATGTCAAAGCTGGCTTGGATTAAAAATCCCAAAGCTCAACTTTGCCACTTTCAGCTGTGTGACTTCAGATGAGCTAATAACTTTTCTGAGCCTTCCTCATCTATACGATGGGGCTAATATACCACCTCACAGAAGGAGGACTGTAGAAATTCAGTAAGATAACACACGAAAGTGCGTGGCCCCAGAAAACACTTAACAACAGCTCCTCTTCCCTTTGAAGGACGAATGGGATTCTAACAAGCAATGATGAGGGATGACAGTCCACTGTGGGGAATGAGAGGAAGCTAAAGTACAGTAGTAGAAACAAACAGCGTGTTCCAGAGAGAGCAAGCAGACCAGTTTGCCTGGTGGGGGATCCACAATAGGGTGCAAGGGGAGCAAAATTCAAAAGCCAGGTTGGGAGTCATGATGGGAAGAAAAATTAAGTATTCTAACCTCTGCCCCACAGTATCTAGCAGAATGTGGTAGATTAGTAAATATTTACTCAATTTGCCAAGTCTCAAATGCTCATAAAAGGTGCAGAACTATAAGTATTCATCAGTCTCTTTTAAGGATCAAAGTATAAAGTGGCTCAATTCAAACAAATTTCTTTTAACAAACAAGACTAATATTTAGTCATCAAGGCACTCAGGTGTTTGCTACAAATGGAAGCGGTGATGAGTAGGAGGCTCTGAAACCTTTCCATCCTCTCTCACGCCCTAATGCAATGCTTGGAAGCCCATGTGTGGGGCATCAGAACTGGCAGGGATGGCTATGGCGTCACTCCCTGCTCCCGAGTCACATTCCAGCAGTCTGAGCCAGGCTTGCTGGTGAATAACTTAGCTGAAAGTTACTTCATTCACGGAAGTAATACCAGGCCCAACCAGGACCACCAACCAGCCCCAAAACTGCTACCAAGAAGGTCTTCATACTTGGGATTCTTTTCCCCAGGAGGTGATTGGTTGAGAACGGCAGACTTGGATGGTGGCGCTGGCATGACCTCCTGGGAGGAGGTGAGGCTTGCGCTCTGCTCAGTACTCTGGCTGTCCTCCTCCAAAACCAATCTGCTTATTGTCATGCGCTTGTTCTTGGGCTGCAGTTCCGAGCTGCCCTCACCCTCAGCGGGGACAGAGCTTTCACTTTCACTTTCATCTTTTCGAGGTCTTTTGTTTTTGAGGGCTGATGATGGTGGGGGCACTTGATTAGGAAGAACCAGATCTTTCTGGTCCAGTTTTGCGAAGGCTGCCTCAGAATCCTGTGCACCGGACAGGGTCTTGAAAGCTGCCTTCAGAGTTGTAATTCCAATGGTGGCTGGAGGATTCCGTAGCTGCCTGCAAATAACAGAAACATACAAAGACCACTTTCACCATTGTTGACCCTCATCCAAACAGCCACAATTTTTGCATAGTGTGAAGAAGCTTCAAATTAGAGGACTCTTCAAGCTGAGAACTCTCTTAAAAAAAAAAAAGAGGTTGGCTTGACACACCTTTATTTATAAAAGCCCTTATTTAGAATGAGTGTAAATACAGGCTTTAAATGTGATGTATAAATTGTATTATGGAGTTAAAACTCTCAAAAAGAGAACCTTAAAGGAACTATGCCTAATGACACTACTCTCATAGACCTCTTCAGCTTATGTGCTGTCCAACTCTCTTGGTTTGTATGTACTAAAGCAATGCTTTCCACTATGTAAGAACTCTGAATAGTGCTAACAACTACAAGTCCACCTGGGTAACCAAATAACAAATCAAGCAATCTCCCCCTGAAATCTAGACTCTTCTAGCCATCCCAGTCTGACCCTCATGTGAGAGAAGGCAGGTCTCCACTCTCCCCTTTCTCCAACAATACACTTATGAACAGAACCTTGAGAATCCTCAAAGTGTGCCACACACAGTCTTGAAACAAAGAGAAACTGCCTTTTAAAAAAAGTGCATCTATCCTTTGGAATAGCTAGTACACTTTAAGTAAAAATTGTGCAGAGGGGCAAACTGGCAGCCTGTAGGCCAAACCCAGCTAGCAGATGTGTCTTGTTGCCTAACCTATGTGAAGTTTTTTTTTTAAATGTACTGCCAACATTCAAAAATTGAGAAATCTCACAAGAAAACTTGGACATCTCACACAAAAATGTGAACAACTGATGTCTGAGCATCCTTGGGCACGAAGGACAATCACAAACAGCTGACAAGCATGTCCTCCCTGGTTACAGGCCCATGCTCTCCACTGTCTTGTCCTAGACTCACTAGGCTCCATTATACTTCCTACCAGGCCCTCAAAGACATCTAAACTTGTGATCCTGCTTTAGCAAATGGTCTTGGGATTCCGACTCAGACCTGAACACTTGCTTCCTGAATGTATTAAGAGATTAGGTATCCACAAAGAAGAACTGAGTAGATTTGGGCAAGGCAAAGAGAGAGAAATGGAGAAAGAACCTTTGAGGAATAGCCAGTCAGAAACTCTGCAGGGATCCCAGACATCCTGTCTTCAATATTCTCATTTTCCCAGGGTGCGCTCTCCATCTCCCACAGGGCGTTGTACAAGTAACCCAGTAACACGTTAGTAAGTCAAATCACCGAGAAGAACTGATCGTGACCTAAGAAGGAGCCTATGCTTCCAACAACTACCTCACTGTCTTACCCAAGATCACAAAAAGGCATCCCTCTCACCTTGTGGGTTCTCTGGGTGGCTTTTCCACAGACTCTGATGCTGGTGGTTTATCTTCCTTTACTGTACATGAGGCAGCAGACTCAGATTTCAAAGCCTTTTTGGCCATCTGGGAAAGCAAGAACGTCATTAGGAAGAGGAGGCCACAGATTTTCATTAATTGTCTGTTTCTTTTGCCAGGAACATTCTTAATATGCAAACAAGTTTACTTACAAATCCAATCTAGGCATAAACTAGAGGAGAACATAAAATGGGAGACTTTACAAGAATCACTTCAAATTGTGTTGTTCTTTGTTTCCTCAAAAAACAGTTAACACCTCCAAAAACGGCTCAGTTTTCTATACCATGCGAAGACTCAATTTGAGTGGTGCTAACTATCTTGACATTGCAAGAACCCTTAAATCTTTCTGACACCAAATAATGACATGATTTTACTCCACACCTCCTCTTCCATCCTTCCAATCTCAGCCCTTATTAACAACTGTTTGAAAATCCTTACCTATACCACACATAAAAGTCTGAGTAGACCAATCTTGCTCTAACTCCAACTGCTCATTTCCAATTAGACCAGTATCATTCAGTTTTAGATATGTATATCTGTAATGTGCGGTGGCTTAAGAGCCAAGAGTTCTATCCTCACATACAGACAGTGGCAGGATATTTTCCAATTACCTGGAATGCAAAGGAAAGAATCCTTGGCCATGCTCAAGTATCCTGACACTTGCTCCCTGAACATTCCAAACTACCTGCTTAACAAGTAATCTGAGATTTGCCAAAAGATGGCTAGGGCCACTGACACTATTAATATGGGCCTGGCAAATTAACTATCATGAGATGGAATATTCTCAACATTCTCAAAATCATGGCTTATATACATACCAAGACCCCTCTCACTCAGTGTTTCCTCACCACAGTCCACCATCTAGGACAGCCTGGTTTCTAATTCTTCTTAATGCTGTCCTGAGCCTCACTGCTTCCATTCTTTATGCTTATCTCTTTGATCCAATTAAAGAGCATTTTCACTTGGCCTCCTGTGACCTTATAACATCCCTAGTCACACCTTCCTCCACACCATCCCTTCTTCCTTTTAACAACCCCATCATGCCACACCTACCAAACAACTCTTCCTCCCAAATTTCACCTCCCTTGGGAACCACTGTCGATTTTACGTCAATGTTCTACTTTAACCACAACAGATTTATCACATGTAAAGGAAGTAAAAATGGGAGGTGAGGGAGATAGGTCAGTTCCATTTACCTCTTCCAGTATCTCTGCATTTGTATTTTTAAGGCATTTAATTAAGGAAGATGATGCATATAATTCAAAGTCTTTTTCACACATGGACTTTCACTTCTAATTTCCTAATTCCCTGCACATCCTCAAGGGAACATCACAGTTATGGGAAGAGAAGAAAGGCCAAGGCACACCGTGAGGAGGTAGGGCTCTGTGTCGTCCAGGTGGCTCTCCAGGAAGCGCAACATTTTCTGCTGGAAGGTCTCATAGGAAAAGTTCTGGATAACAGGGTGGGCAAAGTTCTTTTCTCGGATAATGTTGAGAAGATCATTTCTCAGCTTCTACACAAAGGACCGATATTTGCAATATGAGAAAGAACTCCAATAAAAATTCAATGATGATGAGTTGACACTGAACACTACGAGAATTTCTGCAACACTGTCCATGAAAATCATTGGTGCACATACTGAAAGGGAAGCCCCACCCCAAGGACTGGCCAATAAATAATGGTTTAGCCACAATTTATTGGCCAGCTATAAAATAAGGGTAAGGGAGCTCCTTATGTGCTAATAAAGAATGATCTCCAACTTATATTAAGTGAAAATAAGCAATTTAAAAAACGTTCAAATTAGTGTATAGAATATGCTATCATGCATGTGCATGGGAAGAATAGAAAAAAATGGATATATTTGCTTGCATACACATAGAATATCGCTAAAAGAACAAAAGAAGAAAATAATACTAGTTGCCTCTGAGCAGATCGAAATGGCTGAGGTCAGAGGTGAGAGAATTTTCACTGAATTCTTTGGTTATACCTTTTGAATTTTGAATTATACACGTGTATTACCTTTTCAAAAAATAACACTTAAATTTATAAAGAAAAAAAATAAGAGCAGGGGACCAACAGAGCTTTTGACACCCGCAAACAGGTGTTAAGTCCTCTCTAAAGCAGAGTCCCCTCAAGTCTGCAGGATCAGCATTTATGTAAATCAAGTTCAAAGTGTTACAAAACTTGTTAGCTTAATACCCAGTGCTGATCACTTAAATAAATGTTCTGTCACACCAGACACAAATAAGGCAAGTAAATGATTTATACACATTTGTCTAATGAAAAACAAATTTTGGGCCGGCCCCGTGGCGCACTCGGGAGAGTGCGGCGCTGGGAGCACAGCAACGCTCCCACCGCGGGTTCGGATCCTATATAGGGATGGCCGGTGCGCTCCCTGGCTGAGCGCGGTGCAGACGACACCAAGCCAAGGGTTGCGATCTCCTTACCGGTCACGAAAAAGACAAAAAAAAAAAAAAAGAAAAACAGGGGCCGGCCCGGTGGCGCACTGCTACAGTGCACCGCTTGGGAGCGTGGTGGCGCTCCCGCCGAGGGTTCGGATCCCACATACAGACCGGTTCCTGCTCACTGGCTGAGCGAGGTGTGGGAGCAACACCG
>NW_007726465.1:115311-126441 GCF_000696425.1 Galeopterus variegatus
GGTGCGGAGAGGGTGAGGGTGGGGTGGGAGCATCTCCGTCTGTTCCCTTCCCGTTGCCGGCCCTGGTGGGGTACGGGCGCGACACTGAGGGTTGCGATCCGTTGCCGGACACGAAAAAAGACAAAAAGGAAAAAAAAAAAAAAGAAAAACAAATTTTGAAAAGTCAGTCTTACAGTGAGTTACCTTGGGTGTATATAGAAAACATGCTAAAGGTGTTGCATATTTAAAGGTGAATATTTAAATAACATTCCTGACAAAGAACCCTTTCCCTATTTCTGCACAACAAGCAATGAGATGGATCTCAATCACAGAAGCAAAAATATATCAAATTTACTTACCTGAGTTGTGGGGTCCTTGGACATATGTTTTTTCAAAATTTTTGAAGCCTTTTCAAATTCTTTGTTTTTGATACAAATAATCACAGCCTACAAAAGGAGGGGAAAACTTTTTTTTACTTTTGTAACGACAGGTGCAAATATCAAAATAAACTCTACTAATAAATAAAACTGAGTCTTACATACCCAAGAACTTCTTCACATTATATCAAATTACTGTACTTAAAAACAATTATTGTTCAAGCACTGTGAACAACCATAAGCTGTTTCTTTCAGCTTGTGGTACCTTTTCAACATTACAATGGACTTTTTTTTTTCCCACTGGCTGATAGAGTAAAATCTGATCCCCTAGATTACAGACCATTTAGCCAATCTGAATAGGGCCTCCTAAGGAATGACAAAATGGAAATTAGTTACCTTCTGTTTGGATGCAAAAGATTTGATGTAAGGGTAGGGAAATAGGGGAGGGAAGATATACTGTGGGGGAAAAAACAATAAAACCAAGCTATCTGCTGACCATAGAATTCCACTAGTTCCATTCAGGAAAGGCCTGAGGCCAGTTCTATAGAAGAATAAAAAGGCATATGGGTTTATGGTTTACTACCAGAAACCCCGGCTGGCAACTTTAAAATGTGCAGGGCATTACTGAGACCAACAAACACAGATCATTCACAGGCATCAAATAAAAAGGACAAAGTTCCAGGTAGGATGAGGTCAGCCACAAAGAAAAAGAAGTCTTTATAAAGAAACCTTGAGAGAATATATGTAGAGGGAAAATAACAATGATTGAAAATTAAAAAGGACATGGCTGGCCAGTTGGCTCGGTTGGTTAGAACCTAGACTGTAACACCAAGGTCAAGGGTTTGGATTCCCATCTGGCCAGTGGCTAAAAAGAAATAAAAATTTAAAAATTGGAAAAGCCAATAAAAAATTAGTAGCATTTGGAGTTATGTAATAGGATAAAGTAGCTACTTTAAATCCAGTCTCAAAGAGAGGTTTGAAAAAAATACAGATTTTTTTTTTAAAAGACCACCACACAAAACAAGGAAAACTGGTTAACAGATACTTTCAGTCTTCACAGGGAAGAACATATGGAGATACAGACCAAGAGAAGGAGAATAGCAAGGAAATCTGTTAAGTACTAATCTCTGGTGATGCTGTCCTGAGCATGCTCAGCACAGCCATATAGCACAGAAGGGAACTGGTGTCAAATTCTCTTGAATTAGGCACAATCATACGATCTTGCTGCCCAGGGATGGTACAAAATAAGTCTTTTCATCAGATGACTATATCCACTTATACATCATTTTCAGAAGAAAAACTACACTAAGACTATACTTACTTTCCTGAAGACTATAAAGTTTTTACTTTTTATAAATTATATAGGTCTTATTGTTTTAAAATTTTATTTAACTCGCATACGGTAAAGTTAACTTTTTGGGGTGTACAGTTCTCAATTTTCACACATGTAGACTCCTGTAACCACTACAATGAGGATCCAAGAACCTATGTTCTTCTCCTCTGTGTCACATCCTCTTCTCATTCCCATCCCCTGGCAACTACACATCTTTTTGCTATTTTCTTTCTTCAAGTCATGCAAGTGGAATCATACAATCATACAGCACGTATTTTTTTAAAAAACATGTAGCCTTGAAACTGGCTTCCTTCACTCAGTATGATGCCTGTGAGGTCCACCCATACGGTTGTACTACAATAGTTCATTTTTTCTTATTGCTGAGCAGAATTCAGTTGTATGGATGTGCTATAATTTGTTCATCCATTTGTCCATTGAAGGACATTTGGGTTGTTTGCAAAGTTTGGTCATTCTGAAAAGAGATGCATAAACATTCTTTCATACAGGTTTTGGTGTGAACATAACTTCATTTCTCTAAGGTAAATACCCAGGAGTGGGTGGGACTGCTGAGTCATATGGAAAGTTATGTTTAATTTTGTAAGAAATGGCCACTGTTTTTCGGAGTAACTGTACAATTTAAATTTTCATCAGCAATGTATGAGAGTTCCAGTTGCACCACATCCTCACTAGCACTTTTGAAAAAATTGACAAATAAAAATTTTATATATTTTTCACGTACATGTTTTAAAATATGTAATTAGCACTTTTCATTGTTAGTACTTTTTAAAGCTTAGTCATTCTAATTGGTATGTGCTAATAGTTATTGCGGTTTTAATTTGTATTTCCTTAATGGCTAAATGATGTTGAGTGTCTTTTTCATGTGCTTTTTTCCATCTATATTCTTTTTGGTAAGCCTTTTGCCCATTTTAAAAATAGGGTTGTACAGGCTTGTTTTGAGAGTTCTTTATATATTTCGGATACAAGTGCTTTGTCTGATAAGTGATTTGCAAATATTTTCTTCCTATCTGTAGCTTATCTTGTAGCTTATCAGTTTTTCCTCTTATGGACTGTGTTTTTAGTGTCATATCTAAGAACTCTTTGCATAACTCCAGGACATAAAGACCTTCTTTCATGTTTTCTTCTAAAACTTTTATGGCTTTACATTTTACATTTACAATATGATCTATTTTGAGTCAATTTTTTTTTTGGCAGCTGATTGGTACTGGAATTTGAACCCTTGACCTTGGTGTTACAAGGCAGAGCTCTAACCAATTGAGCTAACCGGCTAGCCCATTAAGTTATACGATGTGAGTTCAAGTTCAAGGTTCATGTTCTGCATGTGGACATCCAATTATTTCAACACCATTTGTTGAAGACTATCCTTTTTCCCACTGAACTGCCTTCACATTCTTGTCAAAAATAAATTACTCAAGGGCCGGCCTGTGGCTCACTCGGGAGAGTGTGGTGCTGATAACACCAAGGCCATGGGTTCGGATCCTATATAGGGATGGCAGGTTAGCTCACTGGCTGTGCACCAAGCCAAGGGTTGAGATCCCCTTACCAGTCATCTTAAAAAAAAATAAATAAATAAAATTACTCATATTTGTGTGGGTCTATTTCTGAACTCTTCTGTTACACTAATCAATATCTCTATAATCCTAAATTCTACAGCTTTGTAGCCTAAATTTTTAAAATTGGGTAATGGGTAATGTGAGTCCTCTTTTTTTTTTTCTACAAAATTGTTTTGGCTATTTCAGTTCCTTTGCCTTACTATGTAAGTTTTAGAATCAGCTAGTCTGTAGCTACAAAAAATCCTGCTGAGATTTTAATTGAAATTGTATTAACTCTATAGATCAATTAGAGAGATGGACATCTTAACTACATTGTCTTCCAATCCATAAACATGGTATATCTTTCCATTAGGTCTTGATTTCTTTCACTATTATTTTGTATTTTTCCACATACAGATCCTGCACATTTTGTTACATTTACATCTAAGTATTTCTTTTTCTTTCTTAGAGCTACTGTAAATGGCATTGTTTTGGTAATTTCATTTCAAATTGTTCACTGCTAATATATGGACATATGATTGATTTTTGTGTTGATCTTGCATCCTGCAACCTTGTTAAACTTACTTGTTATAGGAGCTTTTTTGGTGTATTTAATGGGATTCTCTACATAGACGGTCATGTCATCTGCAAATAGGGACAATTTTATTCCTTCCTTTCTGGTCTATATGCCTTTTCTTTTTCTTGACTTATTGCTCCGGCTTCCAGTATGATACTGAATAGAGGTGGTGAGAATGGACAAACTTGTTTTGGATCTCAGGGACAAAGCATTCTGTTTTTCATCATTAAGTATGATGTTAGCTGTGGGTTTTTTGTAAATGCACCCAACCACCTTGAGGAAATTCCCTTCTATTCTTAGTGTGCTGAGTGTTTTTTTTTATCATGAAATAATGTTGAATTTTGTCAAATGCTTTTTCTGTATCAACTGATGTCATATGGTTTTCCTTGTTTACACTAATACAGTAGGTTACATTTATTGATTATCAAATATTGAACCAGCCTCGCATTCCTGGGCTTTAGTTTCCCCACTCTGCCACACACTAACTGCACTGACATCCAAGTCCAAACACTACGACAGAGACAGTGAAAAAAACAACAGAATTCATTCAAAGTTCTGGGGATCACAGCTCCTCTGGTGAGAGAAAGGGTTCTCCTCCTTCAGTTTTAGGTGTCTGCTCTTTTGCCACTGTCATTGTTGGAGCACTGCTACTGCCAGGATGGTACTGCCTGGGGGCTGAGGGCAGGAGAGAAGGGAAAAAAGAAAAAAATTGGGCTTCTCCCACCATTTCGGACTCTTAGGAGATCCTTTCCTGCTCCTCAGAAAGAGAAAACTTTTTTTGGAGCTCTTTCTGTTCACACCTGGAATGCACTTTCATGCTTCAGACAACCTTTGAGTCGAGGCCAAGTGATACCACAGGAAGGAAAAAGGGTAACCTACTCATCACTGATTTGGTGAACCTTCACTTTCTCGTCTTCTTCCCCATCTGCCTACTACCATTTATGTTTCATAATCTTCAGACAGCTGCTCCATGCATTCTGTCCAAGACATACAGTTGCATTAAGAGAAGGAGACAAAGAGTTTTTACTCTGTCTTCCCAGAATTGAACACAGGTCCTACTATACTAATTTGTGAAACAAGAAACTGAAATTAAAAGTCTGCCTCCAAAGTTTGTGCTATGTGCTGCTTATCTTTTTAAACTATGTATTAATTTCCTGTGAAAAAAATTTTTTAAAGAGATGAATCATTGCTTTTTCACTTAATAGTTCTCATAAATAAGTATAATTTCTTCTATGTATTTGTTAAGGTTCTTAAGGTGTAAACAATATTGATGGTCTCTGGCTAACAAACAAAAAGAAAATTCTAGACACAGATTTTAAAAATAGGTGAGTTAGGGTTATGTTGGAAAGAAATGCCTGAAAACACGTATTAACAAAGGAAGAGAAAACCAAAACTCACAGAACTGTAGAAAGGATACAGAAGCAGATGCAAAAAGAAACAAGATTCTGGGAAGTAGCAGTGTTTAAAAAACTTTGAAAAGCTTTTTGTTTCAAGAATTAAAGTTCTAGGAGAGTGTGTCTGATGTACCAGCACCCCCAATAGGGTATGGCCCCCAAAGAAAATCAAGGTGCTGTTACCAAAGGTGCAGGGAAGAATGCTGCACAGCAAAAAGCAACAAATATTTCCCCAAAACTTGCCATACATGTTGTTCTCCAAAGAAATCTGTCTGAGGAATCTCTCTTTCAGTTATAATGAAAAAACCAATGTAGTCTCAATATAATTAACTGCTTGCAGAAGCATGTCTCAAACTTTCTGGTCTCAGAATTCCTTTATATTACTCTTAAATGTTAATGAAGACCCCAAAGCACTTTTGTTTATGTGGGTTTTACCTGTTGATATTCACCATTTGGAAATATAAAACTGATAAAATTTTAAAATATTAATTCATTAAAAAATAATAAGCTCATTACAGGTTAACATAAGTAATATATCTATGAAAAATTACTATACTTTCTAAGACAGAAATTTAATGAGAAAGGTGGTATTGTTTTACATTTTTGCAAATCTCTTTAACATCTAGTTTCGTAGAAGACAACTAGATTCTCCTAACTGCTTGTGCATTCAGTCTGTTGTGATATGTTGTTTTGGTTGAGGTATATTAAAAAATCTGGCTTTATACAGATATCAAGTTGGAAAAGAGAGCAGTACTCTAACAGCCTTTCAAAAAATTATGGATAATCTTCTTTGATTCCACACCAAACTTTAACAAGTGCTTTTCTTAATCTGTTATTAAAATCCATCAATCTATCTTTTACTTTAAAATGGATCTTTCATCCATGAATGATTCTGTAACATGCATTAACCATTTTGAAAACACTGGTTCACTAAGTTATATAGATCTTCCAAATGTTGACACATTCATCAAAAAATATTTTTAAAATCATAGTTGTTAGTATCACCAATCTTCAGATAAGTCTAAGCACATGAATACAAGTTTTCCAAAATTCTAATTTTCATCTGAAAACTTGAATCTCATCACTGGCAACAAATACTGCCAAACTGCTTAAAGTGACAGGTTCACTTTGCTCATTCTCAGGAAAATGACTGCCAAATACCCAAGTCTAAATAACCATAGTTTGTCAGTTCTTTCAGGTAAAAATAGTGTTGCATAAAAAAAGCACCTCGTTCAGCATGCAACTCAAACAATCACAGTGCTTTTCCTGAAGACAACCATCATGTCTTGGTATGCAGCAGAAATGCTTTAGGCACACTCCTTAGTTCATCACACAAAACACTGAAAATATTTTACTCATGGGTCTAGATTTAATAAATTAATACAATTTTTACTGTTTGACCAAAGTCATTCTTAATCGAAACCGGCAGCCTTTTAAAAATTGTGTTTGGCAGTAAAGAATACAACAACTACTAGTACAATTTACCACCACCTTGACTGTTAAGGCACTGGCAGTTTTACTCATCATTGCCTTTGCAGCATCAGTGCAAATGTCAATGGACTGAAAAAGTCAGGTAATGTTTTCCGTATTGTTATGAAGACAGTTTTGACCTTACTGACCCTCTAAAAGGGTCCTGGAGACCTCCAGAGATCCCAGACCATACACTGAGAAGTTGTAACTTCTGGCCAGTTACAGCTCAGTTGGTTCGAGCATGGTGCTGATAACACCAAGGTCCAGGGTTGATCTCTGTACTGGCCTGCTGCCAAAAACAACAAAAAAACCCCAGAAGTAGTAACTTAACAAACAATTTACTTGATAAACTTTTAAAAGTTTATACAATTTTAAATAAATTGCTGTGACACTATACAAAGCTTAAATGCATCCAAAAGCCTCATTTCCCAAAAATGACCATTAACAAATTCTATGACTAAATGAGAAACTTAAAAAAATTGTGGAGACAAATGACATAGTATCATTTAATAACAAGGAGATCAAGGTAATGGGGTTGCCAGCCTCCAATGATCCCCACCTCTTGCACAGTTTCACTCATACACTCTACCAGAGTTGGTCTGGTCTGCATGAACAATAGCATACGGCAGAAGTGATGATACATCACTTCTGAAATTAGATTATAAAAAACTGCAGCTTCTGCCTTGGGTCTTGCTCTCTCTTGGATCATCAGCTCTAGGGAAAGCAAGCCAACATCTTACAAGAAGCACTACTTACGAAGAGATCCGAGGAGCTGAAGTCTGCAGTCAACAGCCAGTGAGAAAGTGAGTACAGCTAACCACCATGTGAGTGAGCATGGAAGCATGTGCTTCAGCCCAGCTGAGTCTTGAAATGACTGCAACCCTAGCTGCCAACTTGACTATAACCTCCTGAGCCAGAACCACTCAGCTAAACCACTACCACATTTCTGACCCTTGGAAACTGAGAGAATACTTATTGTTACATGCTGTTAAGTCTTGGAGTAAGTTGTTACACTGCAGTAATAGTAACACAGTAAGTACAACAAGAGATCTGGTACCTGGTGGAGAATGGAAAAGCAGAAGGAAGTCAACATAAGAAAATGGGTGACAAAACATTTTAAGAGAGTTTAGATTTTGACAACCCGTTTTCCTAATGAAGCCCCTAAACAAGAGACTGATAAGCTTAAATAATAACAAAATAATAAATATAAGGGTACTTCAAGGGCCAGCCCGGTGGCACACTGGAGAGTTGCCGGTGCCCGCCGAGGGTTCGGATCCCATGTGGAGACCGGTTCCCACTCACTGGCTGAGCGTGGTGCGGGCGCAACACCGAGGGTTGCAATCCCGTTGCCGGTCACGAAAAAAGACAAAAAGGAAAAAAAAAAGGGGGGGGGGGGTACTTCAAAAAGTTCATGGAAAGATTCTTATTATCTTTTTTTCTCCTGGTGGCTAGCTGGTATGGGAATCCAAATCTGTGACCTTGGTGTTATGAGGCTACACTCTAACCAACTGAGCTGACCTGCCAGCCTTATCTTTTAATTCTATTTTTCCACTAACTTCTTGAAATACCATTGTAGGCAGCTAAAAGATAAAAGCCCACAAAGATTCTTCCAGAAATGGGGCCGGATGGCAAATCTACAGCTTTTGTTTTCTGAAGGAGTTGCATTCCTGAATCAGCTACTTAACAGGAGTTACTGATTTACCCTGAATTGGTGCCATTTCTTCCCATTCAAAAGATCCTTGGCTTTTCTGATAGTAGGCATGGATTTCTCCTCCTTTGCTAATGTCTTTCCTGGCATTCCCCCCCCCCCCCCCCCATAAAAACCTGACATCTATATTAATAGTCTGTTCTTGGAATTTTTCCACCTTGGAATTGAATATTATCATCTAAGTATTCTTTGCAAGACTAAAAGTAGTTCCTGCCCAAGGCTCTTAACTGAATAAATAAAAGATCTGCACCCCACAAACACTAGCTATTTTTTAACAGGGTACTTGAGTACCTTATACACAGACAAGAGACAGAAAGTCTTCCTTGCTAAGAGAGGTTTCTCCCTCCACTCCACCTGGACCTCTGAAAGCCTATTCGTTTAGGGGATGCTCTTTTCTTTTCTTACCAGGTTCTTTACTTTCCACCACCAACACAATGCTGAGCTGTTCTTCAACCCCCATCTCTGCATCTGCTTCCACACCCCTACCCTTGGTTACTGGAGAAGAAAAATCTTTTTCCAACTGGTTGCCACAGCCACTTGTATGTTTTAAATAAAAATAAGTTCTTCTTTTTTTTTTTTTTTAAAAGATGACCGGTAAGGGGATCTCAACCCTTGGCTTGGTGTTGTCAGCACCATGCTCAGCCAGTGAGCAAACCGGCCATCCCTATATAGGATCCGAACCCGTGGCCTTGGTGTTATCAGCACCGCACTCTACCGAGTGAGCCACGGGCCGGCCTAAATAAAAATAAGTTCTTCTTTTTTTTTTTTTTTAAAAGATGACCGGTAAGGGGATCTCAACCGTTGGCTTGGTGTTGTCAGCACCATGCTCAGCCAGTGAGCAAACCGGCCATCCCTATATAGGATCCGAACCCGTGGCCTTGGTGTTATCAGCACCGCACTCTACCGAGTGAGCCACGGGCCGGCCTAAATAAAAATAAGTTCTACTACTTGAAACTAGCTGAGCCATGAAACAGTGACAGTCCCAAATTCCTAGACACTCCACTAGCTTTTTTCTTGATTACAAGAACACTGCCTGTACCAGGCTTTTACCATTCTTCTACCATTACTATTTTTCTGGCTGGCTCATTATCCAAGCACCTCTGATTCTAGTATGTCTGCTCAAAGAGAATGTTCCCTAAGGCTCTCTTTCTGCAGAAAACCGCACGGAAGAGCTCAGTCAGTCCCACATTTTCCAAGGCCCCAGTTATTCTCCTTGGTATATCATAAACAAAGGTGCCCAAATCCTAGGCCAGAGTTACTTGTAGCCCTTTCAGAATGCTCCTGAATGGTGCAATACTCTCCAAAACGTCAGTCTTTAATGCCAACCCACTTCCTGCTTACTGTGGCCCCTCCTGCCAGGGCCACAAGGAAGACCACCAAAATCACAAAAGCTGAGCATCTGCCATTCTTTCCAAGCCTGGGTGAGAAAGGGAACTCCTGAAGAGATAACGTGTGTGTGCATGCTTGCTTTCTCTCTCTCCATTCCTGTTTTCCCTCTAGGTCACACAGAAAAGGCTAAGCACTGTATCCTCAAAGACCCCTGCTTTTTGTTATGAGAAAAAAAATAAAAACAGAGCCTTACAGCCTCCTTGATGAGTTTTCTACTGGATTCGACCACTGCTTCTGTCAGTGTAAATTCCGTTTTAATCATCTCCAGCACATTGATAGCTGATTCCAATGGTGTGAGCTCAGCCTCCATGTCAAAGGAACAGTCTAGGACAAAGCACAATTTTCACTTTAAGCTCTTTTCTAATGAACAGAAAAGTTATGTCCCAAAATACATATGTTTATGGAAAACGAGCATGCAAATATAGTAAGATTTGCATTTAATTTGCTGACATACTTGCTATAGTTTACATACATGGTAAGGGTCCAAATTCAAATCAATGAGTTCAAAATATACATTTTAAGACGGGTTAAAAAAAATTATTTTTAAACACATACATTTGACTCTCAAATTCAGGATACACATCCTCCTCAAATACAAGTGGCCAAAAACTGAAAACACTTTGCTAAACAGCTGTCAAGTTCAATTCAGGAAAAAAAAAAAAAAAAAAAAGTGCTCATACTCTGAAAAACACTACCATGGGGAAAAAGATACCCATATTAACATAACTCACTTTAGATAGCAACAAAGTTGGGGTGAGCAATTAACAGGTGGGAGAAAATAAAAAACACAGAAAAGCAGCCAAGAGAATCTTAACTGGAGAAAACTAGAGCCAGGGAACAGATCCATCGTAGGATAAAGACCACTGTGATAGAAACTAGCGCACTTTAACCCGGAATCCTTCCGTTCCGGATGTAAGTTTGAAAACAACAAAACCCTACGGTAAGCAAACCCAGAGAAGAACACAAAAATAGCCATACCTAAGTTCTCCCCTTCTTCAATGCGCGACAGACACTGCATAACCCGCAGCAACCGGGACACGGCATGCTCATTCCCCAAGGGCCTGACGAGCAAAGCTGGGAGAGAAAACACCGTTGGCTCGGCGACCCCCGGCCCCGACATCCGGTCCCCACGGACCCCCTTCCCCAGCGCCCCAGCCTCCTTCCCCCGGCCCGGCCCTCACCCTGCATGATGTCCCGGATCTGCCTGAAGTCCCCGTACCGGCTACCCCGAAAAGCCCGCAGCGCCTCGTGGAAATAGAACTTGAGCACCCAGCGGTTGACCGCCTCCTCCAGCCGTGCCTCCCCCGCGCCCCGCTCCGCGGCACCCCCCGACCCCGACTCGTGGCGCCCCCG